>NC_080399.1:11270606-11573636 GCF_030265065.1 Corythoichthys intestinalis | reverse complement strand
TTTACAAAAAATAAAATAAAATAAAAAAATAACACACTAAACTTAGCATTTACGTTAGAGTTAGCATACCATGTGTTGTGTCCAAGCTAGTCACAATAGAGTAAGTTCAAATAATACGAGGGTCCATAAATGCACATATTTATGTGTTCAGAATCTGAACACCCTAAACACAATAATGCTTGTCTGAAAATCAAAAAATAAAATACATACCAAAAGAAAAGCTAAAAATCCAAATTGCGGAAAACTAAACACGCACACCAGCACCAGCTAGTAATTTTTAAGATAGACTTATTTCATATGGCTGTTATTTCCTTTGGTATCTCATTTTCTCTGTGCAGCTGTGAGAAGAGAGCATTTGCGTCACATATGTGTTGTTGTTGTGCCCGTCCATGTCTGAACTCTTTCCGAGATCAGACTAATGAACAGCAATGATGGGACTCTTGTGACACTGGCTGGGCGCTGACATTTGCTTGAGTCCCCCCTCACCTCTGTTAGCAAATGCACAAACTTATTAACTAAGGTCGTGTATCGTCATCGATGATGACTAAGCTTGTTTCGCAGTGTAAAATTTAATCTGTCGTTGCTGGCTAGACTATGGAGCTATTTTGGTGGCGTCTACACAAGTGTCGATCAATCTGTCCCAGTGTGTGATTTTCCCCAAGGTTTAAGCTCCCATCCTGGCGTACCGAATGCAAATGAGGTCATTGGAATTGAGAGTCCGTTTAAAACAGAGCTTTATATTTCAGCTGGCTGACAGACTGCTACAGAACACCTGGCCTGGCAGTCGATAGGCTTGCGTCGTGACTAAGAGGCGAACCAACTGTAATTGCCTCTGTGTTAGGGTTGCCTCAATGTTCATGAAGCCAGTACTTTGCAGGATATCTGTCTGGGGAACTATCCTGCTAGGTGACGCCAAAAATGCGCTGGATGCCTCAAGACAACAGATGTGATGATGCTATGTTGTCTCGAGGCTTCTGCTACATTGCTAGTGTGAAGACAGTGTAAAGTGTAGCTCTCAAATGATTTGAAGGTTATTTTCAAAAAACAACAGAGTGGAGTTTCCCAAAGATGGAGACTGTCAGATTGATTCCAGCATGGTACTAAAAGGGTACAGGAATTGCTTGTATAAACATCTGGATACTGAAGTTCTGTAACTCTCATGAAAGTGTTGTTCATCGTTGACTGCAGGCATTAGGGCCTAAGTAAGCTCCCATTTTTACCCTTTAAAGCAGGGGTCCCCAACCGCCGGGCCGCTGACTGGTATCGTTCCGTGGCACATTTGCTAAATAATAATTTTGTCGACTGCATTCTGGCCAAATTAACTTTGGCCTGTGCCCCTTTACACACCAATATCCCTGTCTACTCTAGATATAATACTACAGGATAGAATGTCGTCATAGAAATCCATTGGCTGGACTGCTAGCAGGACATCTTCTTTTGTATATGGCAGAAAACACAGACAAGACTAAAAAAGCAGTTTCTGCTCTTGCACTCCTCTTTAAAAGAAACTGCTGTCATTTTAATTTGTTTGAGCGGGGCACGTGCGTTAATTGCGTCAAATATTTTAACGTGATTAATTTTAAAAATTAATTACCGCCCGTTAACTCGATAATTTTGACAGCCCTAGAAAAAAAAAATATATATATATATATATATGGCGGAAAACACAGACAAGGCTAAAAAAGCAGTTTTTGCTCTTGCACCTCTTTAAGATAAACTGCTGTATTTTAAGCCAAAACAATTGTTGTGTTTGACAGAACAATATGGCTATATGCTGCAAGAGCAGATTCATGTCGCACTAAGTCTCCAAACTATTTTTAATTTGTCCGTTTTACCCTGGATACCCCCGTTTACAGACGTCGCACAACCGCTTTTGTTTCAACCTAGCCATAAAAAGAAATTCTATATATTATTCTAAGTGAATGTCATTTTTAGCTTAGAATCATTAATTGATGTCTAATATTTAGTTTAAGAAAAAAAACGACTTCAAAAAATTATTCACTCGCATATTTTAAATTTTTAAACAAATGACCTCACAATGAAAGAATTGGCGTCTGTAAATAAGTCACGGATATCTACCTCATAACTATCGCTTAATTGTAATTTTTTTGTTACTGTTGCATTTTCCCTGATATGTTAGATGATAAATGATCGATCCAAACAAAGAAAAATTGAAAAACAACGTTTAAAAGGGTAAATATATGAAAAAGAAAATCTCGACCACTCCTTGTTGTCTGCAATTTCTGCATCACGACCCTTGTTATATGACCGTGTTTCACCTATAAAATCCCCCAAAAATCTGGCTGTGGCCATTCACATATGTGTTCTGACACTCGATGATACATGCTACATGGAGTTATTGGATCGAAACAAGAATAAGTATGCGGTAATATCTCGTTAAAATCGTGGTGTCTTTAATTCTGCTCTCGTGTGCTCTCGCCTCCAGTTAGGGTTTTGCTGTTTTTTTTTTCTTCCTTTTTTAAAATGCTTTCCTGTTCAACATTTTTCTTCCCCCAGAAAATTGAGATTTTAAGCTTTCCAATGATGTATCACACATGCATATCGGACAATTTTGAAAATTGGCCAAATTGGTCCCTCAGAGCGGAACTTCAAGTCACCTGAGTGTTTTCCGCCATATCTATGTGCGCTTGTCCTTGATAATAACGTATGACGTAGGGCGGGCGCATCACAGTTGTTCCAGGAAAAAAATAGCACCCACACTAGAATGACTGAAAAACAGACGTCTTTGGACAGATTTTTACGGGGAAAAGGGCACCTGACGAGCCAGAAGATGAGCCTACAACCTCGAAGAAAACAAAATCTATGCTACTTCCCAATCGCTAAAGACCCACAAACTGCGAAGGAGGGGATTTGTGACCCATTTGTAAATAAACCAAGTGATTCGAGCATGTCTGTGCAACAGGAGGATCAGCTTGTAGAGATCGCAAATGACGGCGACCTTAAACCTACATTTGAGACAACAACTTTACCGAGGTTCTGGGTTAAAATCATTGCAAAATATCCTGACATCGCTACAAGAGCATTGAAAACCACGCTACAATTTCCAACATCGTATCTTTGTGAAGCGGGCTTCTCTCACTCACCCATCACACTTAGATGGGACCATCTCGTCTCGACGAAACAAGCTCAAGTCTCTCACCGATTTAGCAGGCGAGTTATATTTTCCCTGCACTTAACATGACAGGGCTAAAACAAATATTATTTTATAGTTGCTGTATTTTTCTGCCTTAAATTGTCGGTGTTCTGACAAATTTTGCATACGTGTAACGTTAAAAATGGCAGCGAAGGCAGAGATTCCAAAGTAAACACTAAAAACTTTCTTTAAAGAAAGGAATATTAACTCACGTTTGATCATGGACGGAAATTTAGAAAAGTTTTCCTCAGACACATTCTGCCATGTTAGCTCCACACAACAACTGCACGCCGCTCTCTCACTTAACGACTTCGCTGTGTCGTTAAGTATTCATTTACGCCATTTTCGTGTTGCACATGTATGTTTGTGATGTAACTAGTTTTTTAGCAACGTTGGATAACTAAGAGTCCAACTGAATATAAAAGAGGGCTTTTTCACCGCCACAAAAGCTTTGGGAGCAATATTTTATAAGGGTGCAAAATTTGACAGAACACCGGTCCATAAAAAAAGACCCAAATTACAAAGTCAAAAGTTTGGGATCCCAGCTTTAAAGGACAAGTGACAATTTTAGCCAATTAAAAAAAAAAAAAAAAAAAAACATGAAAGACCTGGCTTCCACATACATACATGGACATCACATACAGTGGGGCAAATAAGTATTTAGTCCACCACTAATTGTGCAAGCCCCCCCCTTTGAAAATATTAAAGAGGCTTGTAATTGTCAACATGGGTAAACCTCAACCATGAGAGGCAGAATGTGGAAAAAAAACCCAGAAAATCACATTGTTTGATTTTGAAAGAATTTATTTGCAAATCATGGTGGAAAATAAGTATTTGGTCTATACCAAAAGTTCATCTCAATACTTTGTTATGTACCCTTTGTTGGCAATAACGGAGGCCAAACGTTTTCTCTAACTCTTCACAAGCTTTTCAAACACTGTTGCTGGTATTTTTGCCCATTCCTCCATGCAGATCTCCTCTAGAGCAGTGATGTTTTGGGGCTGTCGTTGGGCAACACGGACTTTCAACTCTCTCCTCACCCCGTAGCGTCAAAATGATAACAAGATAAATTATTTAAAAATCAAACAAAGTGATTTTCTGTTGTTTTTTTTCCCACATTCTGTCTCTCATGGTTGAGGTTTAACCATGTTGAGAATTACAAGCCTCTCTAAAATTTTCAAGTGGGAGAACTTGCACAATTAGTAGTTGACTAAATACTTATTTGCCCCACTGTATTGTTACATTGGGCAGGACACGAACGGAACGGACGATTATCGCCTACTCAAGATAGCCCTGTATGGCAAACTTTCCACTGGCCACCGTGGGGGCATCAAAGACGCGTTACAAGGACTCCCTGAAGAAGTCCCTCGGTGCCTGCCACATTGAACATTGCCAGTGGTCTACTCTGGCTGCTGACCACATCACCTAGCGCCACATCATCCACCAGGCTGTCTCCTCCTTCCAGGTTTCCCGCAAGAACAACCTGAGGGAGAAACGCCGCGGGTGTGTGATGATCACTCAGCACAGACCTTTAAAGGCTAAAGCAACATGGCATAACCAAGATAAGAAAACAAAAGATACCAACCAGCATCTGACATGTGTTTCACAAAAAGATCCTGGAATGGGCACACGCTTAAGCATGTGTGTGGGTCGGGGGGAGGCGCAGCACGTCACATGAGTGACACGACCACACAAACAAATGCGTGCTAACTACACATACATTAAGAAACTATCACATATTGTGAACTTATGACTGAAACTATGGCAAATTTTCGTCTCCTTCTCGTCTCGTCAGACGACAACTGGCATCCATCTCGTTATGTTATAGTCTCCGAAGACACGTTTTTTAGCTCGTCATCGTGACATCATCGTCATGAAAAAAATTGTTTGTCGAAATATTTTCGTTATCGTTATTGTTGACGGGAACAACACTGGTTTGTGTTAAAAATAACTCAAGAAGGAATAAAAGGATTATTATTACATTTTCAGGATGTTTGTTACATGTAATGGAAAAGGTGATTACATTTTGGGGTAATGAGGTCAAAGGTCAAAGAAGAGGTAGTTCGATTTCAGGGTGATAAGGTCAAAGGTCAGAAAAGTAATTTCTGGCAGAGGCCTGCTCTTTGAGTGCTCCTCTATATTATTTGATGATGGTCATTAATAATCATTGTGTTGTTGTATGTTTAACAAAATCTCCCACCCAATGTCCCACCTTGCCGCCTTCATAATGTGAATTATTTTTAAACAAGAATAACGTAGAAAAATGCTTGTCTTTATTAAATGCTTCATTGAGTGAGTCCATACAAATCCACTCACGCTTCTGAAAACAGCCTCTCACTCACACAATGAGTTGCCACAGCACACTTATGCAAGTGTAACGATGATTGACTCATCACTTGTTTGCGATCATCCACTGCCAGCCTCTCCCAGTCAAACTGGATAGGACGTCTAGCACCGTCAAAGGTGGACAGGACAATGAGTTAAATGAGTGCCTTTTATTGGGTTACATAGGAAAACCAAACACATAAGACTAGAAATGAGCTGTTATACGCCATAATTCCAGTCCAGATGCTCAAATGCAGTCTCACCTTCAAAACAGTGCAAGTTTTCTCAGCGAAAACACATGAGGTAGTCAGGAATCACAGGTCAAATTAAACTCATAAGTCAAGGTACATCTGAGTATACAGTATCTCCCTATTGAGTCATTATATTTGTGCGTACTTTAATTATTCCTACTGTGTGTGATCTAGCCACTGGGCTTTTAGTCATGAAAAGCAACACTTTCCCTACAACATTTTGACACATTGTGTTTATTCAGAGCTATTTGAGCTGCTTAGCGACGCCGCATGTGGGAGCGGCAACCCGTCGAAGCCATTTTGTAAACATCAAGTTGAAAGCGTTCTCTGGCACGTTGCTAACTCGCCGCAAAAATATCCCGCCGGCATCACATGTTAAAGGTGTCGCTTCCCTCGCCCTGCAATTATCTGTTTTACTCGACTCTAGTAGTGGCTCAGGCCACGTTACCAGGCAACATCTTCATCTCCCTAAGCACCTTCACCTTCTTCTCCTCCCCCTCTCCACGGAGCAGATTCCCTGTAAGTGAGGCGTCCTACTGGGTGTCCAGTGTGCGTCCAGATGTAAAGTGACAAGCTGCATGTATTTATAGGCTATCTGTGGAAGGGAAACGTGAAGCTCACTGTTGAGGCTATTAATAGACCTCTTACTGATTCCCCTACACACGAGGGATGGGGGAGATGGTTTTCCAGGTAAATGACTTACGAGGCTCCCTTAGATCCTCCACACGTCCGCCGTGTTTTTCCACACATCTGCACTTCACTCATCCTTTCATCTCATCTGTTCAACGATGCGCACGGCTATTGCCTTTTTCAAATCCTTCTCCCAGATCTTTACACTCAATCGCTGTTAATGGTACAGGTGTCAAACTGGCAGCCCGGGGGCAAGATCCGGCCCGCCATATGATTTTGAGTAGCCCACGAAAGTAAACCATGTGCATCGACTTCATGTTTCTCACTCCAAAAAATATGTCTCCTGTCTTTCCTTTTTTTGTTTTCATTTAAAACTAATATATAAAAAATAAACATTAATACAAAATGTCTGTAGTCCTTGATGAAACATCAAGAATATTGGATACTATTGCATGTTTTTCCCCACCTTTTCTTTATTAATTTTTAACATTTAGACATTGCTGTTTTTTTGTTTAGTTATTTTTAATTTAGAAATGAAAAATTAATGAATTAATGGACCATAGGAAAACCATATTTTCCATCTTTTTTTGGGGGGGGAATAAATAATATCAGGATATTTACCCACCACACTTTTTTCTATGAATAAAATAATGAAATATAAATGAAAAAGGAAATAAAAAGTATTTATTAGGGTTGTTCCGATCATGGTTTTTTGCTCCTGATCCGATCCCGATCGTTTTAGTTTGAGTATCTGCCGATCCCGATATTTCCCGATCCGATTGCTTTTTTTGGCTCACGATTCAATTCCAATCATTCCCGATAATTTTTCCCGATCATATACATTTTGGCAATGCATTAAGAAAAAAATGAATAAAACCCGGACGAATATATACATTCAACGTACAGTACATGAGTACTGTATTTGTTTATTATGACAATAAATCCTCAAGATGGCATTTACATTATTAACATTCTTTCTGTGAGAGGGATCCACGGATAGAAAGATTTGTAATTCTTAAAGGATAAATGTGACTTTGTATATTGTGACTAAATATTGCCATCTAGTGTATTTGTTGAGCTTTCAGTAAATGATACTGTAGCCATTTAACTGTTCTGCCCAAATGCATGATGGGAAGTGCACCCATGACTGTGCGTAGTGGTACCAATTGATATATCTTCTCTGCGTTGGGAAATAACATAGGGTGTTAAGAAATAGATCAATTACTACCTTTCTTCCCCACATTGCTTCCCACGATGTTTCTAATCGTAGGGAGAGGGATTGTAAGGCTTTAGGCAATTATAAAAAGGCTCTAAAGGCTGCCAAAATTCACTCTACTCATTTTACGCTGCCTTATAACTCTATATATAGGTAAAACAGCACCATTACAGATTGAACGCTACAATGCGTGAGTGGGTCGTGCAGCGCATGTGTTAATTGCGTTGAATATTTTAACGTGATAAATTTTTTAAAAAATTAATTACCGCCGTTAACGGGATAAATTTGATAACCCTACCCTTAAGCCTAAACTAAAGACTCTGGATGAGTGACATATTATGTCTGTAACATTAAATACAATTAGAAAGCGATTTATTTTTTAAAAAATATATGTATATATTTAAAAAAAAAGGAATGTCTGATATTTTTTTGCCGATTCCGATACTTTGAAAATGACGTGATCGGGATGCTGATCGATCGGGACATCTCTAGTATTTATTATGATTATTACAATTATTATTGTTAAGCGACTCAAAAGAAGGCAGTCTTGAATGTCTCTAAAGGATTTATTCAATATTAAAATAAGAATTGTCTGATAATGTCTTTTAAAGCCATAACCGACACACCCAATATTGTCCAACTCCCAAAAATCCGGTACCGATATCAAACCGATGTATGCGGTCATGGACTAAACATACCGTATTGGCCCGAATATAAGACGGTGTTTTTTGCATTGAAATAAGATTGAAAAAAAGGGGGTCGTCTTATACTCGCGGTCGAGACATTATACCCATTCACGACGCTAGATGGCGCCAGATATCATTGAAGCAATGTTCTGTCATGACAGATCTCAGCTATTCTCCCCATTCACGACGTTAGATGGCGCCAGATATCATTGAAGCGATGTTCTGTCATGACAGATCTCAGCTATTCTTCCCATTCACGACACTAGATGGCGCCAGATATCATTGAAGCGATGTTCTGTCATGACAGATCTCAGCTACTCTCAAGTTTAACCAGTTTCATTATTTTATTGCAATGTTTTTCCTTATTCTGATTTGTTTCAAGACTACAGTTACAGTTAGACTTCACTTTGATGGTTAATGCAGTATTGCAATTTTGTATTTTTATCACATTTCAAAAACCAGAAGCCATTCATTTACGAATGTGATTGCACTTTAGTTTACATATTTAAATGTTCAGATATTAAGATTTGAATGAGGCAAATATGTTGTTATAATCATTTGCTTCAGATGTACTATAATTATTTTCTGTATAAAAATTTGGTGTTCAAAAAGCTCTTTTTCAAAGTTGAGTCTTGAAAAAGAGGGGGTCATCTTATAATCAGGGCCGTCTTATATTCGGGCCAATACGTTATTATGGTTCTAACCCTAACAGTAATAAAATAAATAATGTCCCATATGAATAAAAGAAAAAGAAATGTGCCAAATGTCCGTAATTAAATAAAAGGAATAATTCACAAATAAATCCTGAAGCGCCACTCGGTGATGACAAAGCATTACAAATAAAGGCAGGTGTAAGGCACAGACTAGTCCAGACACCATTTTGTCAATGAGTTATTCCCAAGATGCATTTTGCTTGGCTTTTGCACAGATTTTTGTATTTTATTACTTTTCTTAGTGACCATTTCTTTCTGGTAACGCGGTAGTTATAGGTAGAGAGTTTATAATTCATTATTTTTCAGTCATTTATTGTTCATTTAATTTTTTCACCATGAATGCAGAATGGTCTGCTCACATAGCATCTTAGTTTGGGGATATCTAATGATCAATAAGTAAAATTGCTGTGCTAAGCTGTGACCAACCATTGTACAAAGGCAGAAGACTTCTACATTTACTTTGCAGGCAACGTGCATTCGGCACAAAACCAATAAAGTCAATATCGATATTATCCAATGTCATTTTATAATGCTTTAGTCGGCCGATATTATAGGCTACCCAATAATATCAAGTGCTGCAATGATTAATCAATTAACTCGAGTAATTGGATTAGAAAAAAAGCTTCAAATTCAATTTTGCTGCTTCGAGTATTTGTTTAATTAAAGTGGCGTTGTAATGGTTTGTTTTGAAAGTGTTTCAATTTAGTTTTATTGATTTGTGTGGATACACTGCCCACTAGTGGCAACAGTGAATATGACATAACTCATTTCTCATGGCTGAATCCAACTACTCCAAGTTAAGACCAACATATGTAAGTTTTTGTTTAAGCTAATTTTTTTTTAATGCAATCGTAATTTAGTTAATTGGTATATTTAGCTGTTTTTTGTTGGAATATGTGTTTGAACCATTTGTCAAGAGCATTGTTAAAAAATTTTTTTTAAAGAACTTGAGCATTTTATTGCATTTAAACTAGCGGACTTTTGCTATGTATGTTAGCCAATTGTTCTTTTGTTGTACTTAGAGCCTCATTTATTTATTTATTTTTTATACCAGTTGAAGCTCAGCTCAGGTTTCATTTAAAAAAAAAAAAAAATTTTTTTTTATGTTCCTTATCCGATTACTCGATTATTCGAACTAACTAGTTCATTGATTAATAGCCTACTTAAATAATCTATAGCTGCAGCCCTAATATCAGACAACTCTAATCAAAATAGTTGTTGATTCATTTGCTAATTAATTAGTCGTCGATTAATGATGGCAACTCTAGTGGGGCTAGCTGGGAGAGCTGGCAACAATCAATCGATCCCAGTTGAAATGGATTGGACATCTAGCGCCGTCAATGGCACTAAAACATGATCATTCACTGCTGACTCTCCAAGTTCAAATGAATTGTGTATTGTGAATTCTACTCTATAACTACACTACTTTTTCTTTTTTCATTTCTGTTGCTTTGAACCCAGCAGTTTATTTATGGGTTTTTATGATTTTCTCAATTGCTCCACTGGGATAAATAAAGATTTCTGAATTCTGAAAGGATACTTCATATTCATTAATCCATTTTACTGCTTTATTACAGCTGTGTTACAACCTGTTCAGAAATTAAATATCTATAATATTCTGTCGACGTACTAGGGCTGCCACAAAAGATTATTTTGGCTGTCAACTTTTTGCGAATAATTGGCTTACCTGTAAATCACATATTATTTACTTTTATACAGTGCCCTCCATAATTATTGGCACCCCTGAAAAAGATGTGTTTTTTAGCTTCTAATATATATTTTTAAAATTCAAATAATATGGAACCTTAATGGAAAAAAAAGAAAAATCCAACCTTCAATACAAGTGCATTCATTCAGTGGGGAAAAAATCCCACATAAAGAAAAAAAATACCAAGATCGAGCTTTTTGGCAACAAGTACTCTAAATGGGTCTGGCGTGCCACGAAAGTTGCGCATGCTGAAAAGCACCTCATACCCACTGTGAAGTATGGGGGTGGGTCAGTGATGCTGTGGGGCTGTTTCGCTTCCAAATGCCCTGGGAACCTTGTTAGAGTGCATGGCATCATGAATGCTTTGAAATATCAGGACATTTTAAATTAAAATCTTTTGCACTCTGCCCGAAAGCTAAAGATGGGTCATCACTGGGTCTTTCAGCAAGACAATGACCCTAAACATATGGCCAAATCTACACAGAAATGGTTCACCAGACACAAAATCAAGCTCCTCCCATGGCCATCTCAGTCCCCAGACCTTGTTTTGTTGGCAAAAGGGGGTTGTACAAAGTATTAACACCAGGGGTGCTAATAATTGTGACACACATTATTTGAGGTCAAATAATTTTTTCTTTATGTGAGATTTTTTCCCCACTGAATGAATGCACTTGTATTGAAGGTTGGATTTTTCTCTTTTTTTCCATTAAGGTCCCATATTATTTGAATTAAAAAAAAATATTAGAAGCTAAAAAACACATCTTTTTCAGGGGTGCCAATAATTATGGAGGGCACTGTATATTTATTTCCCTTTACATTTTTTAAAATAAATTAACAAATAAGAGAATATTTAATCAGGTTTTTTTCTATTTTTTAATTTAAAAACATTTTTAAAAATTAATTAATACAAATAAATGAATAGGTATATAAGAGAATATTTAATATTATGAACAGACTGGCAGAAAATGGTTGACTTCAAGCCCTTCACAGCCAAAATGGATTGGACGTCCATTGCTGTCAATTGTTGCTTGGAGTTAACGGGACATAAGCATATAAAATACAAGCACATTCAAAACCGAATTATGTGATGTAACAGGAAGCGGTTAATGCCCGAATGTGAGCCTTGCAGCTGTTTAAGTCCACACTCACGCACGTGCACAACTCCTCCTACGTCCTTCAGTGTGACAGCATGTTGGGATGCAGAATGGCGTCTGCTCATCAAGCTGACAGACGCGTACTGACAGCGAGGCGGTCGCAGCAGTGAGGACGCAGGGAGGAAAAACGGATTTTCACAATCGCTCCCGAGCAACACGACAAACCGGCCCGCAGGCCACCGTCGTGGCCGCACCTTCGCATGTGAAGGTTGAGCAGCATGCTTGGCTGAAACCATGGAAGACCAAAGTCCATTCATACATTTGTCTAAAAAGGATGTTAACCCAGGGTACCATAAAAGTCAATATAGCTAAAATGTGAATGTTTTTGGGACCATGTTTATCTCTATTTTGTTCTGACCAGTGTTGTTAATCTTACTTTAAAAAGTAATTAATTACAGTTAAAAATTACTTCTCCCAAAATGTAATTGCGTTAGTAAATGAATGTAAGAGTAATTAGTTACTTGGCAAATTAACTGGTGATAATTTTCATGTTTTTTGTTTTTTTTCCTCAAAAAAAAAAAAACAACAACAAAAAAATGGTCACACAATGTGAAGTTTAAAGGGTTTTTTTTGGACAATTGGCCCTAGCCCAATTCTTTACCCTGAACTTAACGAGACACGGGTATTGCTGATATGGCGATAACTAGATAGTAACCTTTGCTATGTTTGGAAATCATTTAATGTTGTGAATCAACTGTTAAATTTGTTAAAATTGCTCCCATTATTGCATTAGTTCGATTTAGGAGCCTTTTAGATAAAAAGTTACTAGGTTTGCTAGGAAGGTTCTCTACAACAGAGCCTTCCTGAGAAGTCTACTGCTTTAAGATGGCAGCTGTTTACTAACGCATCTAGCTCTTTATACATGTTGCTAATGTCATTTGCATCTAGTTCTGTATATATGTGATATCTACCGTAGCATCATGTGGGCGTAGTTTGTAGGCTTTCGGCTACAGTCAGGTATTATGGGAGCCACCTAGTAGCATCTTTCTCAGACTTTTCTCGCGTCAGTCAACCAACATAGTAACGCACACCTTTCCCGCCCCAGCAACGGTAACGGCGTTGCCAAAATGAGAAAAGTCATTCATTAGATTACTCACTACTGAAGAAAATAACGGAGTTAGTAATCACACAATTTTACTTGACGCTGTATATTTGACAAAAGAAGAAAAATGAAAACAAAGTATTTCAGTTTAACGTTTCTTTGTTTAAGATAACAGCAAGGGTGAACGTAACTTTGGTGCAAAATTGCTTTAGAACAAGAGGTTTTTATACTTGAATTTTGCTATTTTATTTTATAAAAGTAAATTAAAACACACTGGCGGGTTTAGATGACAGGATGTCAGCATTGATTTTTATTGTAAATATTTACTAATTCAAAATTATTATGATTATCCATTTACTATTTTTTTTCTTGTATTAATTTAGTCTTTTTATGTCAACAGCGAGTTTGTTATACGGATGTCCCGATTACATATTTTTGCACCTGAGTCCGAGTCCAAGTCACGGGATTTTGAGAATCTGCCAGTACCGAATCCCCATCCGATACCGAAAAAGGAAAGTTTTTTTTTTTTTTTTTTTTTTTAACACAAATTCCAAACATGTTATTGTCCCACCATGCCACCTCCATAATATGAAATATTATCAAACAATGCAGTGGTGCACTGTCTGCAGTGATGCGGCACCGGTCTGTAGTGGTGAAGAAGAAGCCGAACCAAAAGGCAAAGCTCTGGATTTACCAGTCAATCTACGTTTCTACCCTCACCTACGATGGTCACAGACCCACAGCTCGTGACCGAAAGAACAAGATCCAGGATACAAATGGCCAAAATGAGTTTCCTCCGCAGGGTGTCCAGGCTCTCCCTTAGAGATACGGTGAGAGCTTGGTCATCCGGGAGGGACTCTGTGTCGAGCCGCGTTGAGAGGAGCCAGTTGAGGTGGCTCGGGCATCTGGTTCGGATGCCTCCTGGACGCCTCCCTGGAGAGGTGTTTCGGGCATGTCCCATGGGCGGGAGGCCCTGGGGACGACCAAGGGCACGCTAAAGAGACTGTCTCTTGGCTGGCCTGGGAACGCCTTGGGATCCCACCGGAGGACCTGGTTGAAGTGACTGGGGAGAGGGAAGTCTGGGCTTCCCTACTAAAGCTACTGCCCCCATGACCTGACCTCGGATTAAGCGGTAGAGGGAGGATGGATGGATGGATGGATGGATGGATGGGTGATTTATGTAGAAAAATGCTTGTCTTCATTAAATGCTTCAATGAGTAAGTCCACTCAAATCCACTCACGCTGCTGAGAACAGCCTCTCACTTACACAATGAGTTGCAACAGCACACTTGTGACTGGGCTGCAAGTTTAATGATGATTGACACATTTGTGCCTTTGATCGTAAGCTTCTCTGGCAAGATCAAAGCAACAAACCTGTCAATCATCGTTAACTTTAAGTACCAAAGTCAAGCTGCACTGGACAGTTTGGCCGCACTGCTTAGCAGGAGGGAGGTGTGGCACCCTTTCACCTAGTTCCAATCCTCTGAAAAATGGTGCAATCGGCCCGATTTCTGATGACCTGAACTTTCCTCCAGTGCTTTATAAGCATGATGGGCAGCCAGGCTTTTATTGCCATAAAGAAAGTAAAACTAAATTTAAAAAAAAATAAAAAATAAATGAATAAATAAAAATAAATAAAAATATATAATAATAAAATAATACATAAATAATAAACAAATAATAAAATACATAAAAATATAAAAATAATAATGAATAAAAAACAATATTTTAACCGCATTTAAACCACGGCCGGTGATACATTTGAAACCGCAATGGCGACATCTAATTGTCGGTATGTGAACAAAACAGTCCCAGCTCTCTGCCATTGCACTGAATTGTATTTTTGTTTGTTTATTCAACTGTACCCCAAGAGTTTGCCTTTTAAGTATTTTTAATAAATGAAATCACACATAATAGTCACAATTTCAAATTCTTGTCAACTTAAATTTTTATTCACCCCCCACCAACAAAACATGGTGGGCTTCTCTACCACATGTTTTCTGGGGAACCCTATGCGCTTGGAGTTTCATAAGATTTAGGGCTATATACATAAGATTGACTTGACTTTGTAAAATAAAAGAAATACCGTAAAAAAGTGTTGGTTTTTGGTAGCGGCCTGAACAGATAATTAGCATTTCAATTCATTTTAACTAACAAGTAAATTGGTTTTCAGCATTATTTCATTATTTACAATGGCAATAAGTACAGCACTTATCTTTATCAGCAATTAAAGTGATGAATGAATAAAAAACAAACATTTCTACATTTCTTTTCTCTTAATTATTACACTCATACATGCCCAAAACATGTTTATTACATTTTTTACATTTGTTTCCATTGTCCAAGACTGCACTATTGTGAATTCCACATTTGTAGACGAGGTTACCTCATTGGCAACCATTTACAGCGATAGACTTTCAGTCCATTTCGACTAGGAAGGCTGATAGCGGAATGAATTGGACGTCTATCGCCGTCAATAGCACTTAATGATTTCACAAGTGAAATCAATGTAATGAGTAAACATTAAATACATTTGAGTTAATTAATTTAGGGGTCGAAAAGGCTGAATTAAGATAACACCTTATGTAGGACATCTTAATCATGAACATATATGCCTGGTCAGCTAATAATAAAAGGTCTGATACGTCAGGATAGGTGTGACATGTAATGTTTAAGAAGCCAATTAAATATTCAACATGTGCATCAAAGTGAGTCGCAGGACGCCTGCAGGCTAATCTTCCATTACACTGTATAGGCTTTGTAAAATGATGGGCATTTAATTACAGGGGGTGTCACGACTGTACCCGCACATCACACCACAGCTTTTTATTTCGTAAATTGAAAAGTGAAAAAAACATCCCGGTTCACTCGGGCGTTCAAGCGGGTCGACTTGAACTTTGTCGGCCGTGCAGCCTCTAACAAAATGAGCGTGACAAGTAAAAGGCGGACAAAATGGACGGCAGACAAGATTTTACACAGCAGTCCGACAAGGCTTAAAGGCACCAAATCACATCATATCACATTTATTTGCATGGTCCTTCATCACAAAGAGTCTTAAAAAACTTCACACTTGATGGAAAAAAAAACAATAATATCCACTGATCTAACCCCCCCTCCACAAACAGACGCCATATAGATAGGACTTTGTGTCTTCTTAAATCTTAAAATTTTACTTGTTATGCATTTTTATGTACTCAAATGCCAGAATGTCATTTTTCAAATGTGCAAAGAGGTGTATTTTAGTTGGGGGGCAATGATTTCCAAAATCATTTAGTCTACTTAACTGTTTCCTGCACAAATTGTTTTTTTTTTGTCATCCCCTAAAAGGCACTAATTTAATTGACTGAAATTGACAGCGCTAACCCAGTTGTTCGTTCATTTGCCTCTCCCAGTCAAAATGGATTAGACGTCTTGCGCCATCAATGGCAGTCAAAGATGAGCATTCACTACCAGACTTTCTGTTTTAAATAGAGCTGTCCCGACTAGTCGATATAGTCGACGTCATCGATGACGTAAATCCGTCGACGAGCACAACATCCCGTCGACGGTTAATGAAGGGTTTAAAAAAATATATGCGTGGAAAGTTCAGAATGTCGGACGCTCTGTATGCAAGCGGGGAAAGCAGCACAAAGCCAAAAAAAGCGCACCAGAGTGTCCAAAACATTGACTTATTTCAAAGAAACAAAGGAGGGTACACTCTTCTGTCCTGTCTCTTCAATGCCAAACTTGGCTGCACGTCGGCCGTGAATAAACACCTCAAGCGCCGTTACTCAGTTTGTAAGTCCATCTAACTAACTAACGACATGTTTTATTGAAGTTGCTAAGCCTGTCGCGATATGCAATGAGTCCATTATCGCACCGCAAATAAAAATGAGGGCGGTAATTTTCCCGGCTGCCTTTTATCGCTGCGCATGTGCTTGCTGATGGCATATGAGACTCCAGTTCCTTTCTCTTATCAACACGATGTAGAATTACAGTTCAGACGTACAAAATAAGAAAACACATCTATATTAAACACTGTAACGTTAGCACTGCTATACTGAGGTGAATGGGGGGAAAAAGGCAACCTACCGGTACTTTAGCCTGCTATAAAACATTGGCATTCGTCTCGTGAAAGCAAACTTGCGGGTAAAAGGTGACACTTCAAACATGAAAAATCGCTGGTTAACAGCATTTCCAATGACAAAAAAATGTATTACTGACGCTACATGCAATGACAAAAAGTGCTTTTTTTACGGAGTGTAAAGCTGAAGTTAGCGGTTTAGCGAACGTACTTCCGGTGAACATTTCAAAATAAAAGCACGTCATGCTCGTCATATAAATAGCGATTTCTGGAGTTAATCCCACATACTTCCGAATTCAGATTCTACACTAAGAATACCTTTAAAATGACACCCTTTATGAAAAATCTGATTGGCAATGAATAATTATTATAATTATTATAAAACTATTATATATAGTACTATATTATAATATTAATGCTAGGTGTTTTTTCAAGAATTGTTTTGAATCATGTTGGAAAGGCGAAGTCAGTGTTCTGAATCTGTTTACATTCATTCTTTTGCACTAGTTAATTCTATCAGCATTTGAACTCATTGTTTATTTGTGATTTATTATTGTTATTTATGTGTTATTTGTACTTTAATAAATAATTTAAGTGTTCCGAGATGTTTTTGTGAATTGATAAGCGTCAACAAAAATGTCATTGCTAAATTAGTAAAAAAAAAAATTAAATTGTTTTTAATTATTAGATTAGTGGACTAATCGTAAAAATAGTCGGCTGACTAATCGGGAGAAAATTAGTCGTTTGGGACAGCCCTAGTTTTAAACAAATTGAACATCTAGTGCCGTCAATGTCAGTGTCAGCCCTATATAGGGTGAAGGTCTTCAGTGTCAACTTTTGAAAAGAGTCCACTGTCGCGACCACTGTCCCTGAAAAGGTTAAATAAAACATTCACTCACTTGATGGCAACACACTCACACAGTGGTTCAAGGCTGGAGGTCATATTGCAGACAACCAGAGGCGAAACACAGGACATAGGGGGGAAAATATTCGACCAAGAACCAGGCAAGAGGATCGGCTCATACCAGCACGCAAGCTGTGCAAAATGCCTCTCGGCTGGCTGAACGGCAAACAGCAGCGCGGGGTTGGAGGTCGTGGGTAAAAAAAGACCGATTGTGTGACAAAAGTATTGCGCAAAACCACAGCAATCACACATGTATAAATGTCTTTGTTTATATGCTGTATGCAGCACGTTTTAGAACCTGGAAGTGACAAAATCCAGAAAGCTTTTATTAATTTTCAATGCCACTACCCGATCGGGACGAGCAACCGATCGCGATGGATTGCTACAGCACGAGCGTGATCACTTCCTCTTGAGCGAGACAGCAGATGTAGAAACAAGAGTCATTCAATAAATAAGGTGAATTTTTGGTATAAGAACTTCTAATACAGATTAGAGCTGAAACGAATACTGGAGCAACTCGAGTAACTCGAGTTTAAAAACTGATCCGAGTAATTTTATTCACCTCGAGGAATCGTTTAATTTTGCCAGCTCTAAGCATCACGTTTTGCCCGGACTACTTTTAATGCGGGACAACGCGCTGATGTCACGTGCGTAGAGGAAAAAGAAATAAACAAAATATTTTTAAAAAACCTTTCTGCAGCCGACAGCCGCTACAAACTATGTCGTCGTTGCTAAAAACTAGCCCGCATGATGCGGTGGTAGCAGGTAGCATCTGATGCGTCTCATAGATATCACATGTATGTTGAACTAGATTTGAAATGACAGAGTTAGCGGTGTTAGTAAACAGCCGCCATCTTAAAGCAGTACACTTCTCAGGGCTAATGAATAAGATTAACGTTACTGTCACTCGCTCACGTACGTAACGTTAGCCCTGCGGAGGGCTAGGTTTCTATTAAGACCACTGTCGATGCGTGGCTAACGTGTCTTACATACAGGCTTTATTTAATCTGTGAAACATAGCGCTGTAGAGTGATGAGGGTGTAAAATGAAAATATGATAAAGCTAACTGTTAATTTTAGCTCAGTAGTCATTGCTGGATAAAACACCCAGTAGCACTGGCCCCTAATGTGCTCCAATATAGCAGGTATCATACTGTAACGTTGACAAAGAGTCACCCGCTTCGTTAGGTTGCAATTATTTATTTTTTGGGAACTTGTGGAACGACAACAACAACAGGAAGGCACGTCTCTCGCTCTCCCGCACCTCCCTCCCCCCCGCACGTTACGCGGTGCATTCAGGAACGCATGCTAATATCCCCGCCATATTATAACCTGATATGTTATAATACATTTATTTTGAACACTGCAAAAACTCAAAATCCTATCAGGACTTACAGTTTAGACTAACTTAAAACTTAACTAGAACTTAAAAATGGCTTGACACAAATGGAAAATCAATTGAAACACGTGGGGAAAAACACCTAACTTTTAAGTGATATGTGTTATCAAGCATAATGGCATTTTTAGGTAAGAAATATATATATTTTTTATAGGATCTAAAAGTTTTTTGGGTGGAAGCAGTGAATTGGTCTTTTTTTTTTCTTTTTTTTTTTAAATTCTAGTCACGTCTGAGAGGCAATTGTTGGCTGTTTTCAACAATGTTCATCGAAAATGAAGAGATTGATTGACTGAAAATTGTTCAATATTAAATGTCTTTTTTTCTCATGTATCTTTATAATTGCGCTTTACCTAAAAAATACGTTTTATCCGATTACTCGATTAATCGATAGGATTTTCAGTTGATTATTCGATTACTTAAATATTCGATAGCTGCAGCCCTAATACAGATAGAACCTTACTTCAATTTTCCATTTTACTTCTTTTTCACATTGATTTAATTTCTTTTGCAGATTAAAAAAAAACTGCGAGTTTTGGCGATTAACAAAGATGGCTGACTAAAAACCATGCTCCAGGATTAAACAGAGGTCAGTTATCAAGTTTTTGGTTGCTGAAGGGTGCAAACCAGTTGAAGTGTATAGGACACATACACACAAACAATATAAAAAGCTATTTCTATCGTTGAATCTATCATGTATTAGGGCTGGGCAATATGGCCTTAAGTATGTATCACGGTAAATTGGGCAGATTTTCCTCGATAATGATAAATGACGAAAATTCGCCGAAGCGGACTGTTATATCATTTGAAAATCTGAATCAATGCATGAAATACAAATTAACTGTTTCTTGTTGATTTATTTACCAGCTTTCAATTGAACATATTTAACAATTGTACATGCAGTATAAACATTAAGTATCTAAAAATTTCTTGTAAACAATAAGAATTCAAGTGTGAACATTTATAACAGCTTGTACAACTTAAACGATGCACAACATTATAAAAATCAATACGACGACTGTACAAACATGTCATTGTAACACAAATGACTTACAGCTTGATAAGTACACTTCAAACAGACAACTTATTGTTAATGGCTGCTTTGACGTAATTATTCAACACAAGTATTTACTTCAAGGTTTCAGGTTTTTTTTTTTTTTCCAGGGCATTTTTTTAAATACATCCACGCACACATGCACCCACCACACAGACACACATACATTAAAGCTATATTGCGCTTTTGCCAATAAAACATTTAAGATATTATGATGGCAGTAATGACACAGAATAAAGCAAGCACATACAGAAAAATAGTTGTGGCCATTAAATGGTCATAATATAGGCTTCACTGTTGGATTACAATGTATGATGAATGCTTTACCATCATAAAATATATCAAAGAAATCACACACACACACAGATACAAAATAACGCGAAATACTAAATGCTAGATGCAGTCCGTGCCCAATCCACTCATTAAGTTCAGCCGTTTCGACAAGGTTAGAGCCGCTATCCGACTCCATCACGTTCATTTGCAGAGTTAGCCGCTAGCGTTAGCCTGTGGCCTTGCTACCAGTAGAAAGCACTGAAAGCACCCTCTCCTGAAATCGTGAGAACCAGGGAGGAAAGCGGGTGAAAGCCCATCTGGAGGCCGCCAAGAGTCTAGTTAATGTCGTGTGAAAGTTTGGCGAAGCTCCCTTAAACCCGACTCCATCACGTTTGGTTTTAGCGCTGGCTGCTAGCATTAGCCACTAGCGTTAGCCTACCAGGCTTCTATTTGTTTGAGTTCCTTATAACCACGTGAATTCATACGTATGCACACTGACTGCTTTCTTAAAGGAGAATGAACATAGTCGAACAACACAGAGTCAAAGCGGGATGAAAAGAATATATTTTTTTGTTTTACTAAATTACCGAATTTACCGACATGGTCAAAATTACGTCGGCCATCGTGAAGATTTTTGGTAAGGGTAAATTTTCGGTATAGCACCCGGCTCTATCACGTATATATCTATAACTGCCATCAACGCTCTAGAGGAAATTACGTCGGGTTGCGTATGCACAGTAGTAATTCGTCGTATTCCGATAGCCCGTCACGATCGCGTAGTGACATTCAGTGCTACCGATATTAGTCGGCGTGCGGGAAGGACGAAAAGGACAGGTACTTGAATCATAAGGCAAAGTGCGATTAGTCTCAAAACCTTCCATTTACAGAACTAATTTGCAATACGATTTTGAAAAAAAACATTATATAAGTAATGGAAATTACGTTAATACCTCTTTAAAACTTTATAACCACACAGTCTCATTTTTTTACAGTAAATATAGAAGAGCAGCATAGTCAGGTGGCTGGTAAAATTTGTTTTCTCCAGCCCTTTTCGAGGTCATTTCCTTATTTATCTTCACTTCAACACATTTTCACGATGTTCCCTTTCTAAACAGATGGTAATGTTGTGTCTTATATTGGGCTCCTCGCATACATTTTATAGCACAGTAGACACATAAAATACAAACATAAATCAAAGGTGCAACAGGCCTAGCGGTCCCTTTTCCAAGGCGAACGCTTGACATGATTATTAAACTTTGACACCGGGCACCGCCCACATTAGATGTAGGGAAAAAAATGAATAAATAACTGTGCAACGTGTTACTCTCAGTTGAAGTTGGGCAAATTCCCAAAACAGCAGTTCACAATTGTTACAACCTTCTTTTTTATCAACTGTACCTTAAAGTTTGCTGAAGGCATTTTTATATCATGTAACCAACTGGAATTAGGAGTATAAAACAAGAGCCACCTGGTCCATTTACAATTTATGAGAACTGTTATTTATTGGACTCTTTAATAACTTATATAAAAAGAGTTAACTTTTTTCATTTATAAACTCCTAAAACAATGGCTTTTACTCTTAGATGATTCGAATTTTATGATGCTAAGTCATTCTCATAAAATTCAGATTTGATTATTACCGTATTTTTTGGACTATAAATCGCAGTTTTTTTTCATCGTGTGGCCAGGGGTGCGACATACTCTGGGGTGAATTATGTGTGAAATTATTAACACATCATTATATTATTTCTAGGGCTGTCAAACGATTAAAATTTTTAATCGAGTTAATTACAGCTTAAAAATTAATTAATCGTAATTAATCGCAATTAATCGCAATTCAAACCATCTATTAAAATATGCCATATTTTTCTGTAAATTATTGTTGGAATGGAAAGATAAGTACAAGATGGATATATACATTCAAAATACAGTACATAAGGACTATTTGTTTATTATAACAATAAATCAACAAGATGGCATTAACATTATTAACATTCTGTTAAAGCGATCCATGGATAGACAGACTTGTAGTTCTTAAAAGAAAAATGTTAGTACAATTTATAGAAATTTTATATTAAAACCCCTCTTAATGTTTTCGTTTTAATAAAATTTGTAAAATTTTCAATCAAAAAATAAACTAGTAGCCCGCCATTGTTGATGTCAATAATTACTTATACAATGCTCATGGGTGCTGAAGCCTATAAAATCAGTCGCACCCAAGCGCCAGCAGAGGGCGGCAAAACTCCATAAAACACAATTAACAAGCATTCACTGTCCTGTCATTTAAATCTGTCTGAGCGGGGGGAGTGCGTTAATTGCGTCAAATATTTTAACGTGATTAATTTATCAAATTAATTAACGCCCGTTAACGCGATAATTTTGACAGCCCTAATTATTTCACATGTTATTTTCACACTAAAATGCAAGAGGGTACTCCAGGCCCATGTTTCAACATTGGTGGTAACTTGTAAAAAAAACAAATAAAAACAACTGAGAAGGGCTCAACAAAATGACACCGAAAAGAAAATCATATTCTGCAGATTACAAGCCGCAAGCAGTAAAATACCCAGCCGAAAACGGTAATCGAGCAGCAGTGTAATGTTAGCATATCGCACACTTATTCAGCCTGCTTTTCTCTAATCTATTTTTATTTTAAATTAGCTTTCAAAATGACATGTCTGTTCTAGGTTTTGGATTTTGTCAAATAAGTATCCCGTGGTGTGGTCCCCTCCATTTGGGCCGCATACCAACACAATGTACGAATGGATGAATGAATGAATGGTTGCTGTCTGTCGGACAATGACTTGCTAATTCAAAAGCACTTGGGTCATTTTGGCCGTCTCTGGGTGTTTTGTTTTTTTTCGGAAGAGAGGCCAAATCGGCCATTTCTTGGGAAGATTAGGAGTATTTGTCTAGGAAAAGGCTGAGTCGGCCTCTGCTGGGTTTTTCTAGTGTTAATGAACTAAAACCTCCTTTTCATAAAACTGACTTGATTCCAATTAATTCCCTACTACTTATACAGTATATCCCCCCATTAAAATCAACAAAATTTAAAATTCACCCATGTAAATTTGTAGCTATTCTGAACTTACTCTTAAAACTCGTTTTCAACAAGTTTAATACAAAATAATCCTTGAATTTAATTGACTGATGTCTAATGAAATACCTAAAAAATGATGGACCGCCCTCAGTAAAACCAACAAAACTCAAATCATGATTTCCTTGTATTATTATAACCAGCCATTTAACCTTCCAATTATGCAGTTTTTAATTAGAGACGGATAGCGAGAATTAAGACAATTCATTCAGAATAATTACTTCATGCATTATACAAACAAACAATCTTTGTCAAGGTGATTAAAAACACTGCAGCACACTGTTCAATCAAAGGCAAAATAGAAAGGTGGTTTTCAATCAAAACATTTGCCTATTGCAACCCCGTTTGACTTCACATACAGTGGGGCAAATAAGTATTTAGTCAACCATCAATTGTGCAAGTTTTCCTACTTGAAAAGCTTAGAGAGGCCTGTAATTGTCAACATGGGTAAACCTCAACCATGAGAGACAGAATGTGGGAAAAAAAACTAGGGGTGCACGATATCCGTTTTTTGAAACCGATACCGATATCGATAACTTCCTGCTCCTCAAGGCCGATACCGATACCGATACGATAACCGATAATTTCACATGAGTTTTTGAACACCTGTAGGTCAAAAATACTTGTGGTTGATTCAGCTTAGATTTGCCTTTGACCGAACCAGAATTTTCATGATGACATGAACATTATTATAATGAACAAAACAAAGACAGTAACAAAACTTTGCAGACTGGAAAAACGGGAGTGGAAACAAACGCACAAATCCCAATCCGACACCGTGCCAAAAATATTATTAATAGGGCCGATAATATATTATGTTATCGGATTTATTGGGATGACGTCATTATTCCTATATCGGACCGATAATTATCGGACCGATAATTATCGTGCACCTCAAAAAAAAATAATAAATAAAAAAAAAAATAAACTGAAAATCACATTGTTTGATGTTTAAAGAATTTATTTCCAAATTAGAGTTGAAAATAAGTATTTGGTCACCTACGAACAAGCATGATTTCTGGCTGTCAAAGAGGTCTAACTTCTTCTAACGAGGTCTAACGAGGCCCTCATTGCGTCCCAAAGACTGCGTTGACTGTGTTTTAGTTCCGCTTTACCTGGTACAATTCAATCATCAGAATTTGGATGTTTATGAATCATTCTCAAATCTTCCACGGCCGAATCGCGAATAATCTAAGAATCGGCAATTTTGCACGCTTCTAGTGACTGTCAATGACCGCAACAACAAATCTGCCAATTTTGGTTAAAATCTGACATATACTGTACGGTTTGGAAGCAATCGGATTATATAGGTTTTGGGATTTTGTCAGTTTTCTGAACTTTTGAAAGCTCTACAACCTTGGAACATCCGAGAAACACAATTGTTGTCACCTTCTATGAGTGTGTCAAATTTGGTTAAAATTGGGCCATTCCTTTTGCAGCACGATTTTATAGATTAGCAATTTTCGATACTTATCTGGTGTACTTCTATACAAAACCTACCTAGGAACACTCACAGGTTTCGGCTTTAAGTACAAATGTGTAAATTTTAGGGGTGTAACGGTACACAAAAATCTCAGTTCGGTACGTACCTCGGTTTTGAGGTCACGGTTCGGTTCATTTTCGGTACAGCAAGAAAACAAAATGCAAAATATAAATGTGCTAGTTGTTTATTACACACTTTTGTGCTTTCAACAATAGGAAAATTAGCCTATACAAAGCTCGAATTCTGCTCAAAAAGTAGCGGGTATTTTAAGATAATAATCCAACAACAGTTTGCCTTTCAGACCATGCGTATTGGTCAGCTTTCTTTCTGAAAGAAAGAAGAAAAAGAAGTCCTGTGCTAAAGAGAAAAGCAATCCAATGACAAAGGTTTTAACATGTATTTTACAAATGAAATGCCTCTATGAATCGTTTTTTTTTCTTATGAACGTTTTCAAAACCTTTGTTGGTGGATTTTCTTAAGTTCAAGCGCCACACAGAAATAAATTTAATTGTGTAAGCAGGATCTGTGTATTATTCTTATTATATAATGACAGGTGTTTTAGCTGATTTCAATTTATTTTATTTAAATGAGCTATTATTTATTTTATGATGTGTTTACAGTATATTTTACAAATGTGATGTAGTATTCATTTATATCAGACATGTCCAAAGTCCGGCCCGGGGGCCAAATGCGGCCCGTGGTGAAATTTCCTCCGGCCCCCAGCCTCTGTAATGAATTCAATAACGTCTGGCCCTCACACAGACTTAATAAATTGGTCAGCAACACTGCTACCAGCATATGAAGTAGCTTACACAATAAATGCTGCTCCTCATTTACCCACTAAAAGGCAGCAGCACTATGCAACATTACCTCGTGTAAGCCTTCCAATTTTCTAAAACGGCGATAATCAACAAAAAAAAGAAAGTTGAATGCGTTGGCCGACGCTTCAAGGATAGGTGGAAATTGGACTATTTCTTCACTAAAATACGCAACAACGTCTGCCTCATTTGCAAAGAGACAGTCGCTGTTTTTAATTCAATGTGAGGCGATATTACCAAACAAGACACGCTGACGTGTACGACAAGATTACAGGGAAGATACGCAGCGAGAAATTGAAGCAACTTGAAGCTAGTTTAATTTCAAAGCAGCAGTATTTCGCAATGGCTTGAGAGCCGAAAGAGAACGCCACAAAGGCTAGTTGCGAGATTGTCGAAATTTTTGAAAAAAAATAATAAATCAAATGTGACACACAGAATGGCTTGCTAAAATTTGCTTAAATATATTGTTCTACGTAAAGGACGTCAGCCAAGGTCGGCCCCCCACATTTTTACCACACCAAATCTGGCCCCCTTTGCAAAACGATTAGACACCCCTGATTTATATTGTATATTTTATGTTGTATAACTTTAGATCCTATGTGAATATTTGTTCCTACTTGTTTTGTTGTGGTAGGAGGGTTTTGTATTGAACACCATGTTGGTTATTATTATAGCAGACAGCAGTAAAGTAAAGTAAGACAAGTCAACTGTGCCCCGATCTACCACTCAAGAGATCCGATGGACTCAAAAAGTGGGTTACGATTGCATATTAGTTTGAAAATCGACCGGATCCACCGTATTTTTACACGAGTGACTTTCGGTCTGCCCGATCCTAGCTAGTAGTACTGACGCAGGAGGGCAGCGTCTCGTGTCAAATAATAAACTCTGCCGTTCTTTTCGCGTGCGTCGCGTTGAGCCGCTTCTGGGACGCGTCCAACACGTGGCCACACTGCAACTGGTGTGCATTGGCTGATTGACTTTAACGCCCGCGTTTCACTGCGTTCTCGCGGCGGCCACGTTATCGCGCCGTTGACGTTTCTGGGTTTTATACTGTCCTACCGTGTTGGTCCTCATTATAGTAGAGAAGACGGAGTAAATATAATCTACACAAAGAAACTGTACCCCGATCGACTCACAGCCTCGAAAAGTAAGGGTTACATTACGTCAGAAACTCGTTCGGTACGCCTCCGTTCCGAACCGAGCACCCTGTACCGAAACGGTTCAATACAAATACATGTAACGTTACACCCTAAGCAAATTTTCCAAGAAAATCGGTCGAGCCGTTTCGGCTTCCATCGGGAACGAACACACACACAGCCACCCATACACACCGACACTAAAACACGCAGACAATGTTCCATTTATGTTTAAGTTTAGATATTAGATCATGATACTAGGGCTGTCAAAATTATTGCGTTAATGGGTGGTAATTGATATTTTTAATTAATCACGTTAAAATATTTGACGCAATTAACGCACATGCCCCGCTCAAACAGATTAAAATGACAGCAGTGTAATGACCGCTTGTTACTTGTTTTTTGGTGTTTGGCGCCCTCTGCTGGTGCTTCGGCCCAAATGATTTTATAGGTTTCAGCACAATGAGCGAGCATGGTGTAATTATTGACATAAACAATGGCGAGCTACTAATTTATTTTTTGATTGAAAACTTTAAAAAATTTTGAATAAAACTAAAACATTAAGAGGGGTTTTAATGTAAAATTTCTATAACTTGTAATAACATTTATCTTTTAAGAATTATAAGTCTTTCTATCCATGGATCACTTTAAGAGAATGTTAATAATGTTAATGCCATCTTGTTGATTTATTGTTATAATAAACAAATACAGTACTTATGTACCGTAAATTGAATGTATATATCCGTCTTGTGTCTTATCTTTCTAATCCAACAATAATTTACAGAAAAATACGGCATATTTTATAGATGGTTTGAATTGCGATTAAATACGATTCATTAATTTTTAAGCTGTAATTAACTCAAATTGTAATTGTTTGACAGCCCTACATGATACATTTAACATTTTTCGCTTGTAAGCTTAAAGTGCATGTGACACGAAAAAGCATGTTTATTTCATAATACACGCGGTATTTTATGCTCCTGAATGATATGGACTGTTTGGATGTGTGTGGAAGCGATCGCTATATTTATTTAGTTTTTTGAATCCCGCGCCATGAAAATGAGTGACTTCCGGCTTCGGACTTGCATTGAGGAGGAGGGCGCTGTGACGTGTACGGTTGAAGGCGTCCTCTTCACTCTACAGCCGTACTGTTGTGTATGAGGACTAAGGATTCAGCTGATCTTGCGGATTAATATGTTTATTTTTCGTATCACGCCAGCCAAACGGCTGCAGAAAAATCTTGCTTTATGAGGGAGAGGCATATGCGAGTTTCAAAAGGTTCCCATTCAGCGTGGATATTGACCAAAACAAGCCCTACAACTGTGGGACCATTGGACTTACGAGGAAGTGAGTAAACGTCTTGTTTTGCTTTTTACAAAGTAAACACTACAAACTTTCTTTAAATAAAGGACTACTCACGTTTGATCATTGATGGGCATGTAAAAAGCTCTCCTCATGCTCATTAGCTGCACGTTAGCTGCACAACAACTGCATCCGCCCTCCTCCGGGGAACTAGCTATAAATTGCTCTCCGCCGGGCGGTTTGCCGGTCCGCAAAGACAATCGACAACCCAGTCGTCATGTCAAATAATCCGGGCTAGTTATGTGTGATTTTCCGCTTCGAAGACTTTGAAACATCACTCGGTTCGGGTTAGCGTGTCGGCTAGCTGTCACGCCTCTTGGTTTGTTTACATTCTCCGAAGCCGGGGAAGGGAAATGACATATGTCTGATTTAGATGTCATAAAATATCGTTCGGGAGGTGTGACAGTAAAGGTGAAGTCGACAGTTTAGACCAGGGGTCCCCAAACTTTTTCCTGTGAGGGCCACATAACTTTTCCCTTCTCTGATGAGGGGCCGGGTCAGTTTGTAACAGAAACAGTGTGACGATTGCAGCAGTGCCTAAATGTAAAAATGTATTGTTTTTCAGAAAGCCACAATTAAATAACCCTTTCTGGATTCTTCACGCAACAAAATAAAATAAAAATAATAATATAATATGATATAATATCATATAATAATGAATAATAATAACACAATTAAATAGATAATAACCAAATAACCCTGTTTGGGTTCTTCACAGAAAAAAAGCCAGGAAATAGATAATACTATTGGGGGGGGGTTCAGGGGGCCGGACCAAATGTGGAGGCGGGCCGGGTCCGGCCCGCGGGCCGTAGTTTGGGGACCACTGGTTTAGACCATTATGGAGTAATTTTGCCATGTCGTCCTGAATAAGTGCATTTTTATTATTTCATATTCCATTTAGCACAAGACCATGTTATTTGTCACGACCATGCCATTTATTTAGCAATTGGGGAAAAATACTTGGATAAAAAGAATATCCTGTAAAAATAATGAAGTGAAGAGACAGAAACAATGACATTTTGCAGCTCTTCGTCACGTTTTCCTCGTTGTGAATACTTCCCCCTCGACGGGCTGACTGGTCCTTCTCAAGCCATTTATTTAGCTATTGTGGAAAAATATTTGGATAAAAAGAATATCCTGTAAAAATATTGGAGTAGAGGGACTGAAAACAATGACATTTTGCGGCTCTCTTCGTCGCGTTTTCCTCGTTCTGAATAATTCCCCCTCAATGGGCTGAATCGTAAAACCGATGAGCCCAGTCTCCCGCTGACGTCATCCACCTGTTGGGGACGCTAGAGCCCTATAATGGTAGGCGTGGCTAACCGGCAGATTAAAAGACTAATTTCTCGTCATCTGAGCTTTGCTAAATTGGTATATATAGTCGAATCGTCTCAAAATATGATTCTAATTCACATAATAATGCTATTTAAGAGTTTTTTTCTCCTGTCGTATGCTCTTTAATGTCCATTCAAAAAAAAATGTGGGATTGAAAACTGTCATAATTGTAGAATTTTTCACCAAATAATTAAAAATCTATCCTAGCATATTGATACCGAGACATAAAACAGCCCATACCATGATAGATTTTTTTGACCATATCACATAGCACCAGGGGTGAAAGTGGCTAGAATTTCTTGCAGGAACTCCTCGACGTGAAGGTTGCCACGTAGCCAGAAATTCTGTTTATTTATTTATTTATTTGGGGGGGTGCAAACCTCCTAAAACTACTGAAATGCAAAGAAAACTGTTTTGGCACAGTTATTTCTATAAAACATATAAAAACTGATTTTCATTCAAAATTGTATTTTTTTCAATGATTTGCAAAATAAAAGTTAACAAAAACAGCAATAACCCCAACCTACATCTCCTAATATTTATTTTACCCCCATTTCCTTACATACTAAATGCCAAATCTAAATTTTAATGACTTAGGAACACATAATGTATATTAAAATTGAAGTTAATGTCAACATTTACTTTTGCTTTCTTTTTTTAAATAATAAAGATATAAGTAACATACATTCAGAAAAATACAATGGACTTATTATTATTATTTTATATACTTTATTTATTTATTTATTTTTTTTTATTATATTATGCAGAGTGAAATGGAATAAATATATTTTGAAGATCGCGCAAACATTGACTTTTTAAAATCATAATGAAATGAATAAGTAGCCTAACATAAAAGAACAAATCTAAGTCCAAAGTGCACATTGACAGCTAAGATGTTCTGAACCTCCCCATCAGAGCAAATAAAACTAAATATTATAAATAAGCCTCCTCAACTTTCCTTGCTCTTAAAGATCTCATCCATTTTCTGTTGCATCGCCCTTTTTTTGTCGCATCAATTCAAAAACCATTTTTTTGTTGTTGTTGCTCTTCCAGAAAACATGCACTAGCTAGCAATAATCTCTGCTAATCACATGTCAGTATGTCAGCCAACTGAACGGATAAATGAGTCCAGGCGTTTTGCTTTGCTGTGTGCATTCGCACATTTAAGTGACTTATCATGGTCAGACTCGTATAACTGCAGCAGCTAGGGAAACCTCCATGCCGTTCGCGGAATAAAATAAATAATATCGGTGGAAACGGATTATGCTACACAAGCACTTTATTATGCTTGTTATTAACACTTATGCATGTAAATCTGATGTTGGTATATTGTTTTCTTTTTAGAGATGAAATGCATGTGTGGCAGCTCAGCATTTAAAAAAAAATTTTTACATAACGTTTTGACAGCTGCCTTCCTATTTTTGGAATCGAAGCACCGTGTACCGGAACCGCATTCCTGCCCTGAATCTTATACCGGAACTGCGTTCCTGACCGTTCTGGCCCACTTTCACCCCTGCATAGCACTGAAACAAAAAATTATTTCCGAGCAAGCACGTTAACACATTCGCATCGACAACGTGCTCACGAGACCCATTTAAGCGGAATATAACGTGTTTAGTAGTCTGCAGAGTCATGCCGTCGAGCCGCTTCAGCCTTGAAGCTGATTCACAAGCGGCTGCTCGCTGACAGCAGTGACATCGCCCTCCAAAAAGGCGCAGGGGGAACACACACACACAAAAAATGTGGATGTCTACACTGCAGCCTCAGGCCATTCTGTGTGTGCGTACATAAATAAACCCATCACGATCATGGAACCGATCATGTCACGTTTTTGTATCTTTGTGTATATATATTCTGGATATGTATATACTAGTACACATATTTATATACGTGTGCCATGTGTATCAGACCAAGGGGGGGTTGAGGGGGTTGGGGCATCACTGCAACACAAGCCTCGAGACAAGAGGCTGGTTGCCGTGGCAACCTCAGGCTAAAAGCTCAGCAGCCGGACGACGGCGGAGGAAGGCGCTCGGTGGCGAGAGACTGAGAGAAAGAGCCTGTGTGTGATGTGGGGGGAAAAAATGGAGGAGCGAGCGCAACCCATCCTGAGGGCGCCAAGCGGGGAAAGTCAAACAGAGAAAAAGAAATGGGATGGGGTGGGGGTGCTGTAGCTAAGTGAGCGATAAAAAGGCCATAAAAGAGACAATTGCACAGATGGTGGGGATGCTGAGGAGGAGGATGACTTACAGGGAACGGTGCGCAGGTACAGGTTGTCTCGGATGATCTGCTGGTGGTCGTGGTCCACCGAGCCTTTGGAGAAGCGCAGGTTGAGGTAGTGCCGCAGGTCCTTGTCAACAACCCCCCCTAAAAACAAAAAGAGAAGGTTTACAAGTGGCCATAGCATCGGCATGGAAGGATCACATTTCTAAGGGTGGGAACCTATTGGTATTTCACAATACGATTTAGCGATACAACGATTATCGATACATTGGTTAGGAAATCATTCTAGGATATTCTCCAAAATAATAAACAGAAAAATAAGCTATATTCTTCTCGGTTTATTACTAGTAGATGCCCAATCCATTTGAACTGGAAGAGTGGCAGCGAATGAACCCCTCCCACTTCAAACAGGCCCCTCCCACATCTATGGCCGTCAGTGGCAGCCAATGCCTGGCAACGAGTTAATTCTGGGCTATTTCAGGTCATTACGTTTTGATTTTCAGTTCTCTCCTGTTGATTTTGGGGCATTTCAGGGTCACTTCTTGATTAGGGGGCGTTTTATGGGTCACTGTTGATTTTGGGTAACAGAACAGGAAGTGACATGAGAATTAATGGGCAGTAACTCAAACTTAAAAGGAAGTGACCTGTAAATGTTGTAAAATGAACACAAAGCAACCTGTAAATGCCCTGCAAATCGGAAAGAGTGACTGTGAAAGCTTTGGTTTCGAATGAACTCTGCCCGGTAGTAATGGATTGGGCGTCGAGCGCCGTCAATGGCAGCCATAGAATTAACGGAAATACTATTACGGTAAAATATTTTGGTAGCAACTTGTTGGTTCCTTATTTATTTAGTTTTTTTTTTTAAACATTGACAGCTTTTGAAGAACGATATCTTGATTGTTGGCATGAGCGTATCGTTAACCTTTTGGGATGCAAAGTATCACAATATATGACCATTTCGATATGTAGTCAACCCTTTTTAGTTCAAATGGATTGGACGTCTATCATCCCCAATATCAGATAATGAGTTAAAGGAGTTATTTTTGACTTTTTAATATACACTCACCGGCCACTTTATTAGGTACACCTGTCCAACTGCTCGTTAACACTTAATTCCTAATTAGCCAATCACATGGCGGCAACTCAGTGCATTTAGGCATGTAGACATGGTTTAAGAAAATCTCCTGCAGTTCAAACCGAGCATCAGTATGGGGAAGAAAGGTGATTTGAGTGACTTTGAACGTGGCATAGTTGTTGGTGCCAGAAGGGCTGGTCTTAGTATTTCAAAAAATGCTGATCTACTGGGATTTTCACGCACAACTATATCTAGGGTTTACAGAGAATGGTCCGAAAAAGGAAAAATATCCAGTGAGCGGCAGTTCTGTGGGCAGAAATGCCTTGTTGATGCCAGAGGTCAGAGGAGAATGGCCAGAATGGTTCGAGCTGATAGAAAGGCAACAGTGACTCAAATAACCACCCATTACAACCAAGGTAGGCAGAAGAGCATCTCTGAACGCACAGTATGTCGAACTTTGAGGCAGATGGGCTACAGCAGCAGAAGACCACGCCGGGTGCCACTCCTTTCAGCAAAGAACAGGAAACTGAGGCTACAATTTGCACAAGCTCATTGAAATTGGACAATAGAAGATTGGAAAAACGTTGCCTGGTCTGATGAGTCTCGATTTCTGCTGCGACATTCGGATGTTAGGGTCAGAATTTGGCGTCAACAACATGAAACCATGTCTGCCTTGTATCAACGGTTCAGGCTGGTGGTGGTGGTATAATGGTGTGGGGAATATTTTCTTGGCACTCTTTGGGCCCCTTGGTACCAATTGAGCATCGTTGGAACGCCACAGCCTACCTGAGTATTGTTGTTGACCATGTCCATTCCTTTATGGCCACAATGTACCCAACTTTTGATGGCTACTTTCAGCAGGATAATGCGCCATGTCATAAAGCTGGAATCATCTCAGACTGGTTTCTTGAACGTGACAATGAGTTCGCTGTACTCAAATGGCCTCCACAGTCACCAGATTTCAATCCAATAGAGCATCTTTGGGATGTGGTGGAACGGGAGATTCGCATCATGGATGTGCAGCCGACAAATCTGCACCAACTGTGTGATGCCATCATGTCAATATGGACCAAACTTTCTGAGGAATGCTTCCAACACCTTGTTGAATCTATGCCACAAAGAACTGAGGCAGTTCTGAAGGCAAAAGGGGGTCCAACCCGTGACTAGCATGGTGTACCTAATAAAGAGGCCGGTGAGTGTATGTTTTTAAAATTACAGCAGGGGCAGAATTTGTGGGGGGCCTCTAATGCTAAGTTCTAACCACAGGTCTGAATGCAGTAATCCATTTTTTTTCGTGTTTTTCGAGGCAGGCATTAACCTGATGATCTGAACGGGACAGGTTGCATAAAAGTGGACCATTTCAAATCCGATCAAGGTCACTTTCGTATGTGGTTAAAATCCGATCTGGGCCACATTTTTCCAGAATGTTGCTGCGGTCTGAACTGTCAAGTCTCCCAAATCAGAATTCATGCAGCAATTATGTCAGCAAAGAGCAAGAGGCACCTATGACGGCAGCGATGGATTAGTGTTCGCATCTAGCTTGAACTTGGCTTTTAGAGAAGAGGGCTTGACAACAGTCATAAAAAATATATATATGGCAGAAAACAGAGACAAGGCTAAAAAAGCTGTTTCTGCTTTAACCAAGAATTTAGACTGTTTTACGTTCATATCAATAGGAATTCGGCTATTTAAGCATTTGTTTATAAGAGTTTTCAACTTGAAAAGCTCTTTGTTTCGTGACTGGCCCCATGTTGGATTTTGTATCTCTCTACACAGTAGCGGAATTCAGCCTAAATAAGTTGTGATTGTATATAGAAAAATGCTAATTGTGCTTTTGTTGAGTAAAATTAAGATGATTCTGCATGCTTTCCTCAAGTATTAAGTTTCTGATGTGAAAATTGAGTGATTTCTTTGCTGTTGAAAAAAGAAAAAAAAAAAAAAAAAAAAGTTTCTATTTTGGGCAAAAACTTATATGTTATATATTGCTATTGATCTTGAAAATATAGGTGAATATCTCTGCATTTGGTGATTTTTGTGCATCTAGCGTAAAATTTGAGAATTTTTTTAGCCATTTTAAGTTTTGTTATACTCGGATAATTTTTTTTTTTTAATTGGGATTTTACTAGGGAACGACTTTGAATTTTTTTTTGTCGCTGCTCATGGACACTCATATATGCCTAAGGGAGGTGCCTGTTTTTGTTTTAGGTTGCTCGAGGCCTTTGTTTTGAAAATATTTGAATTTTAAGTTTTTGAAAATAGGCCCCCTACAGACGGGCCCCGAGCCCCGTGTCCCGTCAACAGAGAGTGAAGTCTATGCACAGAAATTCCCCAAAATGAATGACAACTGAAGCATTCCCCTAAAATTTCTCCAAAAATTGCATTTTCTAGTTTTTACAGCGTAATAGCATTTCCATTCCTTTAAACATTCATCACGTCCATCAAATAATCCAAACAATTTTGTAAAAAACACCAAATACATCAGCCTTGATAGCCTTTCCCCCTTTATCCCAAGCCAATTGTGACACCATACAAACAAGTTGGCGGCTAATAATACATCAAAAAGTACACTGAAGTTTTATCAGGATTGTGTGGACTGTATAAGAGCAAGGTGCAATCAAGTTAAAAGCCTCTGACACCCAAGACTGAACAACAAAGGGTCCCATACACCAACATAGACGCACACGCACACATCATGGTGATTGTGTAAACTCGTGATCCCTCGGGGAAGTGTTAAGTCAGCAGTTGCGGTGACCGCGACGGCGGCGTAGAGGACAGAATAGGCTGCAAAAAATGACGCCTTGCGTATGGAATCAATGATTGGAAAGCATGTAAGAAGTCAAAGAATTTTTCAAAGTCGAAGGCCATCCCTTTGCATGTACTTTGCATCTCTTATCCATCACTCTGTTAAAATAGTTACTGTAACTTTTTGCTATTGACTAGAGGAGTTCCAAAAAATCGATTATTACATCGCGATTCGAGACGGTACGATTCGATTACGATTCATAAAGGCTCAAAAATGATGATTTTCCCTCATAACTTAATGACAGCCGCTCGTAGCGGAACGAAATTCAAGACAAGTCTGCCGCCCGAACACCTTAAAGGGTATGAAAACGCAAAGGGGGTGTGAGACATCAACAGAACAGGTTATGTGCCAAGATAACAAATATTGATAAAGTTAACAAAAATCAATCACATTAATGAGGAATTATCGAAAATAGATAAAAAATGACGAACATTTCCGAAAGTGTTCCGGAAACAGCCGAATGGGGCGGAGACGTCATAACAAGGAAACAAAAGGTCGAGGCAGGTGCCCTCGTTGTTTATCGACGAGAGAGTTGCGTTCGTGTTTTATCACAAAATCGCTAAAATGGTTCAAACCTGTCATGCTATGTGGTTTACAAATAGCCATTTGTCGCTATGTAGTACCCATGAGTTCCCGAACGCGAGAAAAAGAGCTGGACTATGCAGACAATGAGTAAAGTTCGTCAGTGCTAAGAGGGCTAATTTTGCAGACCCAGCCTCCGGCACGGTTTTGTGTGGTGCGCATTTTACACCTGAAAGCTATACGAACTATGGGCAAATGAAATCAGGTTTTGCTAAGAAATTGCTGCTGAAAGCAGATGCGGTGCTCGGTGAAAGAGGACGATGACTGGCTCTGATGAGACCACCTCACCACCCCAGGCAAAGCAAAGGAGGGAAATGGCCAGAGTGAGTACTCTTTTATAATAAAAAACATATCACGCATTGGATATAAGACTGAACACATGTATAAATTATCGCTCGCAAAATATATAGAGCAAATCCTCTAATCCCATTCATATTTGTATCAGTTGGCAGAGCAAAACCGATGATAGCATATTACATTATAATTATTCTTCTATACATTACTTTATTTTGCGGTCACGGTGTATCAGCTTCACAAAAAGAAATGCAAAACAAACCATTCGGTGATTCTGTTGCCGCCGGTGTTTCATTAGTGTGATTGCTCCCCTCAATGATCCTTTCATTAGGCTGCATTGGCTTTCGTTTGGGCTCAAATTGATAACCCAAAACACCAAACAAAGGTTCATAACTCTCCTCGTCACCATTAGAAGAATGTTCGTTACGTCAGATTCGTCGCTGCAACTAGAAACAAAATTGTCCGCCATCATCGCCGCCATTCAGTACTAAGCACTGAGCCGGTTGTTTCCCTATAGTGACGTCACGCACACAATATGCTAGATTTCTGGCATCTCGGGGACGGGTCCTTTTAGCTTGACAATCGACCTAATTTCTATCATTTTCTTGGTGTTGCGATGTGTGTAATTACATGAAGTGGCATGATATGAATTCAAAAGGCATGCGTTGATGGATAAATGATGGAATATTAGCATTTCCTCAGGTGTTGTCATACCCTTTAAACGGACGCACGCACGTTATAATGGATTCTACCTGTAACTGAGTGAGAGATTTACTCTTTTTCAAAAGACTGGAAAATTGAGACTGAGACAGGCAGACGCTTCTGTGTGCACGTTATTTTTTTTTAGAGCGAGAGGGGAAGAGAGATAGTTCGTTGCTCCTCGTCTTCCAGATTTCCAGCTGTAGTTTCAAGTCATGTCAATTGAAAAATGTCCTGAGTGTGTTGCTAAGACCCGTGTGCGTCTATAACAGGAACCCTCTTGTACTGTTTAGCCTTTATTGTTGTTGTTATTGAGGTGTTAATAGTTAGCGCCGAGCGCTAAGCTAATTAGCTAATTCGCTAACGTTAGGGTGACCAAACGTCCTCTTTTGCCCGGACAAGTCCTACTTTCACGTAGTATCCTCATCGTCCGGGCGGGTTTTATAAATTCATAAAAATGTCCGGTTTTTATGATTTTTCACGGGACTAATTTGAAGAGAATTCCTCCGGCCGCTGGGTGGCAGCGCCTGCCTGCGATGACATAGCTCCTAGTAGTAGGGAGGGAAGAAGTAGTTCTTCTTGTTTTTTTTGGCAGTTTACCCCTATCATGAGACATTACCGCCATCTACTGGGTTGACGATTTGGCAACAACGCCTGCCCAATTGTTACGTTTTTTACAATAAATACGTATATAATGGCAACTGTTGACTTCTATCAGAGCTTTGACTGTAAAATCCCGTTTGGTGTCGCATCGTTGCGCTGCCGATGATTGTAAACTTTTATAGCAAGGTTTGATTTTTGCCTCACCTAGCTATCAGTAAGCTAAACCGCGCTAGGCATTAATGGAAACGTAGTTTTGAACTGCGACGTTTGGAAATATGCTGGTTGAATAGTTTGTCAGTTTATTTCGGTTTTTGTTTGTGTGCAATCTAGAACATTGAATGACAATATCAATTGAATGGGAATAACAATTTGTCAAGGACAATTGTCATGATAGTAGTAGAAAATAAAAAATGTTTAGTTGGCACATAGCCTACTGTGTGTATGTGTATTGACTGGACTACATTTCTATGGGTCTGCATTATACATATATATTTTTAAAAGTCATTATTTTTTTTCAAACTGCATTTTTCCATCCAGAGTGAGGGGTACACTATAAATATATTAAAGTGATATAGGCATCTTTGAGTGAACTTTGAGTAAAATTCAAGTATCTTGAGTAACTTAAGCTGAGTGTCCTTTTTTTTTGTCAAAAATCAAAATATGGTCACCCTAGCTAACGTGTACTGGTATTTCATATGCAGAACATGTAAAACCATGATTAAGTCCAGCGGTAACACTACAAATATGCGAAATAGCACAGAAATCTGTGAAAACAAAGTATATTGGTTAAAAGAAGGCTTATTTCTAAAGACACTTTGTTTCCAGAAAATGTGGAATTCATTCCACCTGTGTAAATTTTATTGTATTGTTGAGAGAAAAAAGTACTCCCTTTAAAATGGTTAATGTTTTTGCACTTTCTTGTAAAAATAAATAAATAAAAAAGCAGATTAAGGGCAGCTTTTTGTTGTATGGGCATGTTTCCATCGTTCCTGTTGAATCATTAGGATATTTTAAATAAATGGACAAAAATTTGTTTGTCTACTTTATTAATTTGTAATGTACGATGCATCGATAATTGTGATAACCGTGATAACCGTGATCATCGTCAATACCGTGATCATCATTCAGGAATTGAATCGTAGCACCCTGAATCATAATCGAATCGAATCGTGGGATGCCTAAGATGGCACACCCCTACTATTAACTGTGATAGAGGAACTGAAGTTGCTTTAGAAATCGACTGTTTTTACCTTGACGACACTTTAACAATGTCAAAACTAGGAGGAGGGAACTAGGGTTGTTCCGATCATGTTTTTTTGCTCCTGATCCGATCCCGATCGTTTTAGTTTGAGTATCTGCCGATCCCGATATTTCCCGATCCGATTGCTTTTTTTTTTTTTTGCTCCCGATTCAATTCCAATCATTCCCGATAATTTTTCCCGATCATATACATTTTGGCAATGCATTAAGAAAAAAATGAATAAAACTCGGACGAATATATACATTCAACATACAGTACATAAGTTCTGTATTTGTTTATTAAGACAATAAATCCTCAAGATGGCATTTACATTATTAACATTCTTTCTGTGAGAGGGATCCACGGATAGAAAAACTTGTGACTTTGTATATTGTGACTAAATATTGCAATCTAGTGTATTTGTTGAGCTTTCAGTAAATGATACTGTAGCCATGCCCAAACGCATGATGGGAAGTGAAACCATGACTGTGCGTAGTGCTACCAATTGATATATCTTCTCCGCGTTGGGAAATAACATAAGGTGTTAAGAAAAAGATCAATTGCTACCTTGCTTCCCCACATTGCTTCCCATGATATTTCTAATCGTAGGGAGAGGGATTGTAAGGCTTTAGCCAATTAAAAAAAGGCTCCAAAGGCTGCCAAAATTCACTCTACTCATTTTACGCTGCCTTTTATCCCTCTATATAGGTAAAACGGCGCCATTACAGATTGAGCGCGACAATGCGTGAGTGGGTCGTGCAGTGCATGCATTAATTGCGTTAAACATTTTAATGTGATACATTTTTTAAAAAATTAATTACCGCTGTTATCGGGATAAATTTGATAACCCTACCTTAAGCCTAAACTAAAGACTCTGGATGAGTGTAACATATTATGTCTGTAACGTTAAATACAATTAGAAAACGATTTAATTAAGAAATATATATATATTTAAAAAAGGCATGGCCGATATTTATTTGCCGATTCCGATACTTTGAAAATGACGTGATCGGAACCGATCGATCGGCATCTCTAGTGGGAACCTCTGCGTACCTCACGATACGATAACGATTATCTCATAATATTGTGCAAATAAGTCGCAAATAAAACCGAAATTCTACTCCCTAGTGCACACTAAAAGTATTTATTAAACAGTAACTTGCTATCAATCACAAAATGTTTTGGGGAAACAACAGAAAGTAATGAAGCAAAACCATGATCAAAAGAAACTTCCTAGGAGTGGGAAACACAGGACGTGGAAACCAGACGTAACATGGATGACAATCTGACCAGGTCAAAATATCGCTCAAAGAATTTTAGTATACAAATGGTGAATTTCTTACACCTCAAATAATGAAGAAATTGTTTAAACAAACACAAAAAATGACAGATTTTATAGGTTTAAACATTTTGTGATGTCACTTGTCTTAAACCTGGTTCATGCTTCTGTGGTGGACCTACACCGTCAAGGCAGACCCGATTTACGACCCTCCGGCGTAGCCTGACGTGCACCACCAAAAAATCCTGACTAGGCGTCACGGCAGACGCAAATGGACTGTGATTGGTCTGCTTAGACTGTTGTTTCTGGTTCAGTGCGAAATCAGCGCCATTTCTAAACATTATTGCGTTACACGCAAAAATGGACCAAGCCGACGAAAGGATCATGAAGGCATTATTAAGATTGTCAAATGGCAACCGCTGGCAAGCATTGGCAAGCATTTGGTTGATGCACTTTATCATTTATTTTGTACATATGTTTGCTGTGAGTCTCTGACTTATTTTACATTTTACACTTCAAGTATATGAAGAATAAAGCACAGGTTTGGTGTCAAAAGAGTTGTTTTCATGTTTAATTTTCAACAACAGTTTACACACTTGGTACATCATCACTGATTGAGAGTGCCTCGGTCCTTTTATGATAAAGTGTTTACCATCGAGGCTTCCAACATAGTTTGGGAAGTTCCATAGCCGCCAGAAATCTGCTATGGCTTCCCACTGGCTGGTTGTTAGGACACCACAAAGAAATCGGACATAACGCTGGACACATTGCTCGACGCCAGTTTGCAGCTAGCCGCCACAGCTTGCTGGCTTCCACCCAATGCTAGAATCCGTAATGTGAATGCCAGTCTTTGTGCGGCATCAACAGTCGGACAGACCACCTTCGCAACAGTCTTCTGCGTCGCCTGCGCTTCAACTTTTTTATGATCAACATTTGTTGTTCAATGTTGATGAGCTGAAGATCAACATTCAAGCATTCCATCTCCGTTGCCATTGTTGTCTAACCAGAATAAAACTCAAAGAATTCGACGAGTGTGCCCCAAAACCGCACAAACACAACATAACAACCCTCTAGCGGCTTGGCGTTGAATTACAGAGCAACACGTTCCCTTGACGCAAAACTTAGAATGCTTGTTGACGACATAGGGTCTACGCCATTGCTACTCCATCGCTAAATTAGGCTTTACACCCAGGCACATAGACCTACACTCTAATAGATTCGAGCAGAGGTGCATATGATAATGGGTTTTAACAACATAACGAGGAAGTGCGGGCAATTTGTGATACTCACATTTGATTGGCTAAAATAGTACCGGCACTGATAAAATGTCTGCCCCAATTTTCGGCAGCTACTTCCTGGAAATATTGGCTTTTATTGGTATTTGTCTCAGCTACTACACATCGGAAAGTCTTTTTTTCCTTCTAATATATTAAACATGATTCTTTCTGCTGAAATACACAGAATAAAAGTGTTTTCTCTTCCTTTAAGAAATTACAGTATCCCTTTTCTCCTTGAAAAATTACCACTGTATTCTCTGAAAACATGGATTACTGTGTTACTTGAAAATTATAGCTACTATTCCTGTTCAAGAATGATTTTCATCTTTTAAAATAATTACGTTTTTCGTGGAAAATTCAGATTATTTCCCGTTATCCTTAGAGGAGACTTCATCTGAAAGGAGTGAAAGACAGAAAACACCTTGGACTAGTTACCAGGCTGTCACCGGTCATATGTAAAGATAGAAAAATATTCAAACTCAAAATTTCAACATGGAAAAAAAACTTCAACTTTCCAAAGACGTTAAAATGACACATTCCAACACATGTAGTCAATCATCTGTTATGACTTCCTCCTCTGTCTATCCCAAAAGAAGCACCAGAGGGGAACCTTCCCGTCACCTCCTTCCTCTGTGCGAGATCCTGTCATTCGACACGGGGTTACATGGACTGTGATTAGAAAATGACAAACACTTTTCCTCACGCATGCATACCCGAGCGACCTCCCGTCACATTGACTTGACGCCGCATTAGTCGTCACCCGAGAAACGTAACGAGAAAGGCCAACATTAACTCATTGGCTGCAATTGACGTCGCTAGCAGCAATCCTCCCACGCAAAATGCATTGGACATCTAGCACCGTCAATGACACTAAAACATGAGCATTCACTGCGTCACCACCCAGTTCCAATGAATTGGTCATCTATCACCGTCACTGGCAGGCAAATAATTAAAATACGTTAAAGTAGTAGGTCAAAATCTTCAGAAACAAGTTCAGAAGAACTATGACTGCCCGGTAACCAAACAAGATGCGACACGATACTGCCATTTTTACTAAAACTACTTGACTTTTCCAAAATTTATCAGCGTTTTTTCATTTGAACAAAAATTCCAAACATGTTACGGTACTCTAGTGTGAAGACTGCCAATGTTTTATAGCAGGCTAAAGTAGGTTGTCTTTTTCCCCATTAGCCTCAATTACGGTTGTTCCGATCACGTTTTTTTGCTCCCGATCCGATCGTTTTAGTTTGAGTATCTGCCGATCCCGATATTTCCCGATCCGATTGCTTTTTTTTTGCTCACGATTCAATTCCAATCATTCCCGATAATTTTTCCCGATCATATACATTTTGGCAATGCATTAAGAAATAAATGAGTAAAACTCAGACGAATATATACATTCAACATACAGTACATAAGTACTGTATTTGTTTATTATGACAATAAATCCTCAAGATGGCATTTACATTATTAACATTCTTTCTGTAAGAGGGATCCACGGATAGAAAGACTTGCGACTTTGTACATTGTGACTAAATATTGCCATTTAGTATATTTGTTGAACTTTCAGTAAATGATACTGCAGCCATTCAACCCAAATGCATGATGGGAAGTGGAACCATGACTGTGCATAGTGCTACCAATTGATATATCTTCTCTGCGTTGGGAAGTAACATAAGGTGTTAAGAAAAATATCATTTGCTACCTTGCTTCCCCACATTGCTTCACATGATATTTCTAATCGTAGGGAGAGGGATTGTAAGGCTTTAGCCAATTAAAAAAGGCTCCAAAGGCTGCCAAAATTCACTCTACTCATTTTACATTATATCTCTATTTATGTAAAACGGCGCCTGTACAGATTGACCGCGACAATGCGTGAGTGGTTCGTGCAACGCATGTATTAATTGTGTTAAATATTTTAACGTTATACATTTTCAAAAAAATTAATTACCGCCGTTATTGGGATAAATTTGATAACCCTACCTTTACCCTTTAACACCAAATATGTCGGCAGCGACGCGTTTACGCATATCGTCTTTGAAGCTTTGTCACGGTGTAATTACATCACCCACGTGCCGCTGGTTGGTCTCATTTGAAAGTGCGGAAGTTGATGACCACACCAGTTTTTATTTGAAGTCAATCGACCAAGAAAAACGGGACATAATGTCATTTGAGTTTTATAGTTTTATTGCTCTCATAAATATGCATTGAAACGCTGCATGGACCATGTATCTATCTCCATATTTCCATCATTTCTTGTCCTTTTTCAAAACCGAAAGCAGCACAAAAGGCTACATATCCCAAGAGCCGTTCTGATGTCAAGAAGGACGAACCGAATGTGATCATTTTTAATAAATTTCCGAACGAGGCGCCAACTAATGAAAGGGAGGCATGCGACGCAAGCAACGGCCGTGTTGGTTTGAGCGAGCGACTTAGAAACGTGCAGAATGAATATAAAACTACATTTAGCGCAAGCTAATGCATTATTTCATTAACTCAAGGAGGAAGATGAGCCGTATTTGAAGGCTTTTTCTTTGCATGAGTCTGCGTCTTGGCGAATAGAAGTGACGGCAGCGCGCAAAAGGCGAAAGAGTAGGCTGTGACTCACCTCCGTGATCTGTTCAAGCTTTATTGAGTGCGCAAAAAAAAAAAAAAAAAAACCACTTTATTATGTCGCATGCCTGCAAATTTTGAATTGAACTGAACTACTTGTCAATATTTTTTAAAATACTTTTTTTCAATGTTATATATTTTTTTTCTTTACTATAATCTTTTCAATTTTTATGTAGATGTGTGTTAGAGAAGCTTGATTGCATGTAGGTATATACTTTTGATAAGGTGATGGGTACAACACCTAACTTCACAAAGAGATATCCTCCAGACCCTTTTTGTGTTAGATGATATATATAATTTTTTTCTCACTATTTTGCACTGTATATAACCTGTTTTGACCATAGTATGTGTAAAGGCCAAAAACGCCTATGACCATACCTGCTGTTTGTGTTAAATTGTCAAACATAAAACTATTCAATCTTATTTTCCTCTATTGAATGTTTATCCTAACAAGTCGAATAAATATGATCAAGCTTCAAAACGGTTGGTCGAGCATGTTTAGTTGTCAGTGGGACGTCAACATTACAAATTTTGAAAAAAGATTTTGGGATTTTTATGTCTTTTTGGGTCCAAAATGTGGATTAAAATTGGTCAGTGAAGAAAACAACAGTTTGGACATGAAGTTCAAGGTGTCCTGAAAAAAGGGACCCAACTTGGCCATTGTAAACAATTTTTTCTAATATAAATATAAAGGCAACATCAAATGCATGCAAATTCGGCCAAAATAGACTTAGGTGTTAAAGGGTTAAGCCTAAACTAAACACTCTGGATGAGTGTATCATATTATGTCTGTAACATTAAATACAATTAGAAAACGATTTGATTTAAAAAAAAAAAATATATATATATATATATATAGGGCTGTCCCAAACGACAAATTTTCTCCCGATTAGTCAGCCGACTATTTTTACGATTAGTCGACTAATCTAATATATATATATTTTTTTTTTCCCCTAACTAATTTAGCAATGAATTTTTTGTTGACGCTTATCAATTCACAAAAAACATATTGGAACACTCAAATCATTTATTAAAGTACAAATAAACACGTAAATAACAATAATAAATCACAAATAAACAATGAGTTCAAATGCTGATAGAGTTAACTAGTGTAGCATCCCGATTGAAAAGATGGTCTCTTAAACTGATGGTTTACAACTTTTATTCCATCCTTGATGTAAACACACCGTAAGAGCTACGGTGCACACAAATAAAGCAACAAAATTAGAAATTAACAAAAACTTTTCACGTTTTTCCTTTTAAACCTTATTTATTTATCAATGAATTGCCTATATGAATTGCCTTTACCTTGTTACCTGATCATTGAGTGCAATCACTGTATATACTGTATATATTTATGATCTTTTAACCTTATATAATTTTCTATACCATAAAATAAACCATAACATGAAATAAACCTTTCAATTAGCATTAAGAACAATACTAATACCGCTTATAGGCCCATTGTCAATGAAACATTATTATTTAGTAAGGCGACAGCACCCTCTGGTGTACAAAAAATGGGAAAAAAAAAAAAATTACAAACTGCGTGAAGGCGCTTGAGGTGTTTATTCACGGCTGACGTGCAGCCAAGCTTGGCACTGAAGAGACAGGACAGAAGAGTGTACTCTCCTTAGTTTCTTTGAAATAAGTCAATGTTTTGGACACTCTGGTGCGCTTTTTTTTGGATTTGTGCCGCTTTCCCCGCTTGCAAACAGAGCATCCGACATTCTAACTTTCCACGCATATATTTTTTTAACCCTTCATTAACCGTCGACGGGATGTTGTGCTCATCGATGGATTTACGTCATCGATGACGTTGACTATGTCGATTAGTCGGGACAGCTCTATATATATATATTTAAAAAGGCATGGCCGATATTTTTTGCCGATTCCGATACTTTGAAAATGACGTGATCGGACCCGATCAATCGGCATCGTGACATCTCTAGTTTACAGTGTTTAATATAGATGTGTCTCCTTATTATGTATGTCTGAATTTTAATTCTACGGTGTGTTGATGACCAATAAACATCTATGAAAGGAACTGGAGGCTCATATGCCATCAGCACGCACACAAAAATGCACGCACACACGCATGCGCGCGCTGATTAAACGCAGCCGTCAAAAATTACCCCCCTCATTTTTATTTACCGTGCAATAAATGGACTCACTGCAAATCGCGACAACTTCAATAAAACATGTCGTTAGTTAGTTAGATGGATTTACAATCTGCCAACTTGTCCTGTTGTCTTCCAAAATTACAACTAGGTGACAGCGCTTTAGGTGTTCATTCATGGCCGACGTGTAGCCAAGCTTGGCATTGAAGAGACAGGACACAACAGTGTAACCTCCTTTGTTTCGTTGAAATAAGTTAATGTTTTGGCTAGGAGTGGGAACCTCTTGGTACCTCACGATACGATACGATTTGCGATACAATGCTCACGATAACGATGATCTGACGATATAACGATACAACGATTATCGATACATTGGTCAGGAAATCATTCTAGAATATTCTACAAACAACTAATAAACAGAAAAACAAGCTTCTGCTGTGAATTGGAATGAGTTTATCACTAGTAGACGTCCAATCCATTCGAACTGGGAGGGTGGCAGCGAATGAACATTCGTTCATTCGCTGCCATCCCTCCCACTTCAAACTGATTGAACGTCTATGGCCATCAGTGGCAGGCAATGCCAGGCAATGAGGTAATTTTGGGCTAGTTAGTCGTTTACTTGTTGATTTTCAGTTACTTCCTCTTGATTTTGAGGTATTTTACAGGTCACTTCCTGTTTATTTAGAGTTACAGAACATGAAGTGACCTGGGAATCAACCAAAATGAATTGGCAGTGACTCAAACTCAACAGGAAATGACATGTAAATGCCCTGAAAATCGGACAGAATGACTGTGAATGCTCTAGTTTCGAATGAACGAACGTTCCCAGTCTAAATGGATTTGGCGTTGTGCCCCGTCAATGCAGCCTTAGAGTTAACTGAGACACTATTATGGTGGAAGATTTTGGTAGAAACTTGTTGGTTCCTTTTTTATTTTTTAGACATTGACACCTTTTTAAAACGATCGATTCTTGGCAGGCGCATATTGATAACCTTTCGGGATACAAAGTATCCCGATACATCACCATTTCGATATTTTGTCACACCCCTAGTTTGGGCAACTCTGGTGCACTTTTTTGGCTTTGTGCCGCTTGCATACCAAGCGTCCGACATAAAAAAAAAAAAAAAAATCTCCCGAACCCCTTACACCCCCCCCCCCCCCCCCCCGCGTTAATGTTTTTCCTCTGATCTACACAATTCACGTAGGTCACCCTTTTTGACTTCAAAACGGTGAATTTAGCCAAAACGTGAGATTTTCATGCCTGTAATACGTCTAAAAATTGTTGACAAATATTTGGGGACAAAACAGTTCTTAAAGATTAAATGTGAATCTGAACAGTACTTGAGTAATGAACTGTAGTGGATTAAACAACAGTTGTTTGAACATGTGATTTACTCAATATTTCTTATACTACTACACGCACCACACTTTGAGAACCACTGATGTGGACGATATACAACCATTTTATTACATGCAGACTTGGAACCTCTTGACTATGAGCCAAAACTGCTGCCCTTGAAACACTTCCATTAAAAATAATGTTTATATCCATTCATTCAACTATTCCGTAGTACTTAGAGCTCATTTGGGTAACAGGTGAACTAGCGCCTATCCCAGCTGACTTTGTGGTATGCCTTGAACTGGTCACCCAGCCAATTGCGGGGCAAATACAGACAAACAACCATTCCAACTCACACCTATGAGCATTTTAGTGTTGTCAATGATGCTAACGATAATGTTTTGTAATTTGGAAAGCTAGCTAAACACGTTCTCACACGAGCATAGACGCAAATTGCCAAAATCTCATCACCATGGGCAAATGTGCCAACTACCGTGTTGCCCATGTAGAAAACAAATGGAGCCAGTTAAGGTCATGATTGAGAGAGGAGGAGAAAACAAAATGAAATTGGCATTGTCGCACAGCAAACACTGAAAATGACCTTATCACATGCACATGCACGCATTTGTGGAGAAATAAAGGCAACGCAGTCCATGCACCTCATCTGCATCCGGCCCAGATGTTGCTACATCCAAAAATAATCCCGTGATACATCCACAGATAGCCGTTGTCCTCCCTGGCGTCCTCTGTCCTCAGCAGAAGCACATCCTCTTCATCTTCTTTCTATTAGAGTCCTCCTCCTGCTCTTCTGCTGCTGATGCTCAAGCCCTCAGCAGCCGGCTGCAGCCAAATTTAATCCCGGCGAGAAGCGCGGCGATGGAAGCCGAGGAAGGGAAAGTGGGGGTTGGGGGGGGTTATATCGCGGGGGGATGCGAAGGGAGGAGAGAAGCGATGGATGCGGAGAGACGACAGCCATCGGGAAGAGAAGAAAGGAGGAGGAGGAGAGCGAGATGAGCCAGCGGGAAACCGGCGAGTCCAACGAGATGCGAGTCCAAGGATGCTGCGGTGTCGCAGCACCACCAGTCAGATAATTCTGGTACTGCGCTCCCAATTGACGTCTAAATCTTAGAAAATTAATGTTATCTAAGCCAACATTTGCACATTGTCAAGGAATTGAATCATAGCTAGGACTTCTACCTACAAAAAATATAAGTTTTAAAATTAAAAAAGTCTGAAAATATTAAAAGCATGCAATGAACTTTTAAGTTAAATACAACAGAACAGTACTTACAGAACAGTATGTTGTCTTTTGAGTACCACTAGTGGATGACAGTGCATCACAGTGTTAGTGCATTTGTGTTTTGTAGGTAGCCCTGGGTTATTACACCAGGTAAAGTGGCATGAAAAAATATCTCAACCTTTTGGAATTACTCACATTTCTGCATAAAATTACCATCAAATGTGATCTTATCTTTGTCAAAATCACACGGATGAAAATACAGTGTGTGCTTTAACTAAAACTACCCACAAATGTATAGATTTTCATATTTTAATGACGAAAACATGCAAACAATGACAGAAGGGGGAAAAATAAGTACGTGCACCCTCTGCCTAAGGAGACTTAAAGAGCAATTGAAACCAATTTTGACCAATTATTTTAAGTCAGGTGGGTGCCCAATCACTGATGAGTGGTTTAAAGCTGCCCTGCCCACTAGAAAAACACACACCTGGTAAGAAATGTCTTTATGAGAAGCATTGTCTGGTGTGCATCATGGCTCGGTCAAAATAGCTGTCTGAAGACCTGCGATTAAAGATTGTTGATTTGTATAAAGCTGAGAAAGGATACAAAACCATCTCTAAAAGTCTGGATGTTCATCAATCGACAGTCAGAGATTTTTTTTTTACTAATGGAGAGAGTTTGGCACTGCTGCTTCTCTCCCAAGGAGTGGCCGTCCACCAAAGATAATGCCAAGAGTTCGGCACAGACTACTCACAGAGGTAAAAAAGAACCGTTTTGTGTCTGCTAAAGACTTACAGAAATCACAGGCACAGTCCAATATCTCTGTGCACACATCAACTACATGTGAAACTAGGGATGTCCCGATCCAGGTTTTTGCACTTCCGATCCGATACCGATATTGTTTTGCACTTCCGATCCGATACCGATACTGGCCGATACCGCCCTCTCTCAGCATGTATTAAAGTTTAAAGTTATTTAGCCTCCTTACTTAGTTGTCAGACTCATGTTGAAAAGGGTTTTAGTAGTCTTGATAACAACTTGCCAGTTGAATTAGGTGAGTTGGAATAACACATAATGGTTGGTAACAAGAAACTGACCTGTTTATTAAATGATAAACACAAAACATTAAAATAACAAACAGAAATGACATATTCAGACAGTAAAACATGCTAATAATATTGTAGACTGTCTTAAAAAAGCAAAACACACAAACAACCTCAAACTATTAACTATTACACACTCCCTTTGATTTGCTTGCCCAGCCCGAAAAAAAACCCAAATTGTATGTTTTATTTGTAGGCACGAGCCCGAAAAAAAACAAAATTTTATGCTTTATTTGTGAGGACTCAGGAGTGATGCGTGGTTATGTTTTGTGTGATCACGTTTGGTGACGCCAATGCATATATGCATAATGGTAACAAATTATAGCCTGTCTTTTGTAACAAATTCTCCCAGTTAAACAAGACTGTAAGATGGATATTCAATAAACATTTATATATTTTATATTTGCATGTGTGTTCTAACAGTTGGATAGTGGATTTGACATTTATTTTAATCTCCTCGAGTTGGCAGAAAAAAAACGCAAGTTTTCTCAATGTTTAAATACTCTACATATTTTTATCATTATAAATGCATTTACACAGCGAAATAATGCTGGAAAAGTACATACATACATACATCGTTTTAGTATAAATATATGAATATATATATTTTTTGAAAAAAGTGCCCGATGCGTCTAAATCCCACTTTACTCACGAGAGATAATGGCTCGTCATCCAGAATGATTCCTTCGGCAATGACTCTTCCCTGGGCTTTGGGACTGTCAAGTGCCAGTTTGTCACGCATAGCAAAAGTTTCTGCCAGTGTTCGTTGCGTATGACCTTTCTTTCTGTCTTCGGTTTTCTCCTTATACTCCTCATATACTCCTCGTACTCCTTATATTGTTTGTGGTGGTATTTCGATAAATGCTTGATTAGTTTGGTTGTATTAACACTTCTTACAGCTTTACCACAACGCTTGACTTTATTGTGGCATATGTTGCACTCTGCCTCTTCGTCTTTGTCGTCCTTTAAAGTGAAATAATCCCACACAGCTGACATTTTTACCGATAGTCTCTCAGTCATTTGGGAGACAGTTATGTAGTGTGTTGAAGGTGTGCATAAAATGCAGACCGGATTTTAGGGAAACCGAAGCAAAAACTGGAATGGATTATGTAAGTCAGTGCACTGGAAAACCCGGACCGGACTTTCAAAAAAAAAACTGGATCGGAAGTCCGGATCGGAATTTTTCCGTGTCGGCCGATCCGATACGCATTTTTTTGCCCATATCGGTGTCCGATCCGATCCAGATATCGGATCGGGACATCTCTATGCGAATCTATAGCCAAGAACGGTGTTCATGGGAGGACTCCACGGAAGAAGCCACTGCTGTCTAAAAAAAACCATTATTACTTGTTTAATATTAGCAGAAAGGGCACTTGAACATGCCACAGAAGCTTTGGCAGAATATTTTGTGGACTGATGAAACCAAAGTAGAATTGTTTGGGAGTAATACACAACGTCACATGTGGAGGGAAAAAAATGGAACAGCTCACAAACATCAACACCTCATCCCCACCATGAAGCATGGTGGAAGCAGCATCATGATTTGGGGCTGTTTTGCTATCTCAGGGCCTGGACAACTTGCAATCATTAATGGAAGAATGAATTCAAAAGTGTATCAGGATGTTTTGCCAGAAAACCTGAGGCCGTCTGTCAGACAGTTGAAGCTAAAAAAGAGGATGGATGCTGCAACAAGACAATGATCCAAACCACAGAAGTAAATCAACTTCAGAATGGTTTCAGAAGAACAAAATACAAGTTCTGGAGTGGCCAAGTCAAAGTCCAGACTTGAACCCCATTGAGATGCTATGGGATGACCAAAAGGCAGCGATTCATGCCAGACATCCCAGGAATCGGACTGAACTACAGCAGTTTTGTAGAAAACAATGGGCCAAGATTAGTCCTGATGGATGTACCAGACTGATCTGCAGCTACAGGAAGCATCTGGTTGAAGTTATTGCTGCCAAAGGGGTGGCCATAAAATATTAAATGTGATGGTTCACTTACTTATTTTCCCCCCTTCTGTCAATGTTTGCATAGTATCCTCATTAAAATATGAAAACCTATAAATGTTTGCGTGGTTTTAGTTAAAGCAGACACTGCTTTTTCATCTGTGTGATTTTTTACAAAGCTCAGATCGCATTTGATGGTGATTTTCGGCAGAAATGTAAGGAATTACAAAAGGTTAAGATACTTTTTCATACCACTGTAGCACATATGTTGTTGCCAGATACTAAGTGGTATTCCTTAGTTAGTTTGGTCGCATTGACATAAAAAAAAAAAAAAAAACACTTTTGTTTCCCATTTCCCCATTTCTACTTCTTACTTAAATACGTATACATCAAATTTATTTAACAGCATAAAATTGTGAACAATATTTCACAAACACATACAGGCACAGTATCTAGTCTCTCCTATAAATTCCATGAATCCCAGCGGGAGACAATAAATGCTTGTGTGTGTAATAAGGTTCCTTTCTATTTCTGCGAGTAAGCAGGCCCAGATGCTCCCTGACGTTCTTCAAATGCTCAGCATCACACCCACCATATGCTCCCCCGTGCGACCTTCGAGTTGACGTCACCAACTGGAGCACAAAAAAATTAAATAGGGAACCCAATGAGGACGAGCTCACAGCTGCAGACGGCAGCCAGGACGCCTCTGGCACCGATTTGGTCGAAATACAAAGACATAAACAAACACCAGTAAGAAAAACACATCAACAGAAAAATGAGCTTTCTAAGCGGCACAATTGACGCTAGGTGGCTACCGGTACTTTGACAGAAAGCACTTTCCGGGGACGTTTTATAGCACGGCGCGACGAGAGGGGAACAGATGACAGGCGCGATTCATCACAAAGTCATCAAGGCAGACGGCGATCGGCTCGCCTTCTGCTCACTGCAGCGGCGCGCCAGACGACGGTGGTCGTGCGGCCTCTTGTCAGTCAATTGACCCGCCGGTTCAATCAAAAACATATTAAGATGCGGACTTGTTTGAAAGCCGATTCAAATCTTTCCGTCCATGAATTTCTAGACGGTTTCTGCAAGCGCTGCGCTCTCTGGAGCCAAACATATAATCATGTTTTTTTTTTCTTTTTATCGTACGATTTCAATTACTTTCATGATTTTTTTTTTTTTTATCCTTACATTACCCTACACATATTGAGGACAATAATCATTATTTCTCAATGAAATGCCTCAAAATCAAAAAGTTACCCAGAAATGCTCAAAGAGCAATAGACCCTACCCACCGACGTCACAAAATCACGTGATCGCTGTATTGTTCCGCCCCCTTGTCCGTCATTTTGTGTCTGTATTATCAATGGTCTCAATTGATCGAGCAATTTATAATGCATTTCATGGAAGACCCGGTGCTTTCGGATGCCGTAAACTCACTGGATGCATTGCATAAAAGGCGTTATGTGGAAAAGCTTCAGTTTATCCATTCGCCAGATCCATATTTGATGCCTAAATCGATGTTTTTCGACACGCTATCTTCGCCGTATTTGCCTGACATCTGCTAGCTACCCTGATATTTACAACTATCTTGTCCACACAAAATCAGCCTATTCTCACGAAAGTTTGAAAAACTTTAAGAGCTTGGAGGCTTATAAATACAGTGGTACCTCTACATACGATCACTTCGACACACGATCTTTTCGACATCCGACGTAAAATTTGAGCCGCCATTTGTTTCTACATCCGACGAGTTGCTCGAAATACGACGACATGACAGCACTGCAAACGAACGCACGGTGGATTTTCTTGTGTGAGAAATCAACACAGTTTTCAAAAAAAGTTGATACAGTTGGAGAAACAAGGAAAAAAGTGATGCTTACCTTTGAAATGAAGATGCAAGTTATAGAAAAATATGAGCTTGGGGTGCGCGTCCCTGAACTGGCTCAACAATACACCTCCATGGTCCTCTTCCGACCACCGTTCGCCACTATTTATAAGTTAAAGTGACAATTATTATTGTGGTAACATTGCCAAGGAAATCGCCAGCTTCGTCACGTTTTTATCATTTATTTAAGAACTTATCCAACACAAAACGCCCATTGTCTTAAGCAGTTGACCGCTCTCAAGAAAACGAAAGTATTATCTCTACCGCACCGACCTATCTCACTGAGACGTCACCTTCGCGGTGCGTTCAGGGACAGTAAAAAGTGTCCGCCATATTAGAATCCGATTCGTTACATTATTTACAGGAATAATTATTAATTATTCTTCTTATTATTATATTATTCTGAATTATTTATTTATAACTTATTTGTTTTTCTATGTTTAATTGCCATTTGTAACAGTGCCAGCAGTATTTATTAAGAATTTAGTGTATGTTTTTAGGCTTTGGAACGAATTAATGGAATTATAATGTATTCCTATGGGAAAATCCTGCTCGACATACGACCATTTCGACTTACAAACAAGGTCCTGGAACGAATTAAATTCGTATGTAGAGGTACCACTGTACTTCGTTGCTGGTTGGGTGAAACAGGTCCTCGTCCACGAAAATTCGGCAGGAATCTATCTTGTGCTTGGAAAAGTGAGTTACGAAATTTTCAATTCAAAATCTTTTGTTCTTGCTAACATCCACTGTCAAGTCTAATGTATTTCATGTCATTTGTCAATGGAGCTAGGGCTTTTAATGTTTATATGGTTTAGCGATAGCACTCTCACTTCATACATACGTGTATGTTGTCGGCTAAATATATATTAAATGCATCTTACCAGATATAAAATGACTACTACATAATCTGTGGTAATCGTTTGGAGCCCAGTTTTCTCGTCGAATTGCAGCAGCCCATCTCGCTCTCTCCTCTCCGGGTCTCTCGGAATCTGGTAGAACTTCAAGTCTCTCCGTCTAGCTTCTCTGTTATTGCAACCGACCGCCACACACGCCTTCCCCATTTTGATTATTAATGTTAGCGAGCAGAAAAACACGCCGTAAATAGGAGGAATATACGTAGCCGTAACAGGTAAACACGATGTGTTGACGGACAATTGGGCGGCACCAGTCAGGAGGGCGGAGTTGTGACGTCACGTGGGTAGGGTCTATAGGAAACGATCCGTAAATACCCCAAAAATCCAGTGGCGCCTCCAGAAATTTTTCATAGGGGTGGCCAGATGGGGCAACTTAAAATCTTTGGATGGCCAAAACTAAAAGTCATAATTTCAGGTTTTCTTTATATTATTGCAGTAAAAAGGTCAGGGGAAAACTATCAGAAAGACTTATGGACACGGCTACTGATATACTTTGGTGTATTGTGTAATATTTGATGTTACTAATGATTTAATGTGCATAGTCCGTACTGTCCAGTCAAGATTTTGAGTTCCACAACAATTCTGTTTTATTGTGTTATGTATATATTAGGGCTGTCAGAATTATCGCGTTAACGGGCGGTAATTAATTTTTTAAATTAATCACGTTAAAATATTTGACGCAATTAACGCACATGTCCTGCTCAGACAGTATTCTGCCTTTTGGTAAGTTTTACAGCAAGGCTTTTTGTGCTGTCTAACAGCGAACTCTTGTGGTCGCTTTGCGACATGGTTTATTGTTTTCTTGCCAGTTCAATATGGCTGCACGACGTCTCGGGCTGACGCCTACGTTGTAATGTTGTGCTCATATGATCCTTGGACAAGATTTGTCCGTAAGTATGGTTGTTGTAAAGAATGTACATATTATGTTAGTAAGCGAAATGTTATATTTTTTGTATGAGACGCTTTTTGTTTATGTTTAGTGAACCTGTATAGCGTGCTAAGCTAACGTTGTTGCTAATGCAATGCTTGTGTACTTTTTTTTTTGTAGTTTTACGACGGTCTAAGGAGGACAATGGTTTGAGGCCATTTTATTAATAAATCAGATGAAAAAGGAAGAAGTCTTATTATTAAGGCGTCGTTCACGAGCTGTCTAGGTTTGGAAAAAGTAGACGCTTCGGAGTGAGGCCAGCATAGACAGATTTAAATAACAGTAGAGTGAAATGCCCACTACAGTCCTTTTGTACCGTATGTTGAATGTATTCATCCATCTTGTGTCTTTCCATTCCAACAATTTATTTTACAGAATATATATATAATTTACAGAAAAATATGGCATATTTTATAGATGGTTTGAAATGCGATTAATTGTGATTAATTATGATTAATTAATTTCTAAGCTGTAATTAACTCGATTAAAAAATTTATTCGTTTGACAGCCCTAGTATATATTGGGCATAAGGTGTACATTTAACTTGGGCTGTCAAACGATTAAAAATTTTAATCGAGTTAATCACAGCTTAAAAATTAATTAATCGTAATTAACTGCAATTAATAGCAATTCAAACCATCGCTAAAATATGCCATATTTTTCTGTAAATTATTGTTGAAATGAAAAGATAAGACAAGACGGATATATACATTCAACATACTATACATAAGTACTGTATTTGTTTATTATAACAATAAATCCACAAGATGGCATTAACATTCTTAACATTCTTTCTGTGAAAGGGATCCACGGATAGAAAGACTTTTAATTCTTAAAGGATAACTGTGAGTTTGTATATTGTGACTAAATATTGTCATCTCGTGTATTTGTTGAGCTTTTAGTAAATGATACTGTAGCGACTTAACTGTTCTGCCCAAATCAATGATGGGAAGTGGTGCAACCATGACTGTGTGTGGTGGCTGCCAATGCTATATCTTCTCTGCGTTGGATACACTACAGGGTGTTAAGAAAAAGATCAACTCCTGTGTCATTCTTGCCCACGTCGCCTCCCACAATATTTATAGCTTCTGTGGTAGAGATGACAAAGCTTTTGCCAATTAAAAGCACGGCCCCAATCAATGCTTTTATCTACTCCACTCACTTGACACTGCCTCTTATCTCTGTATAGAAGTAAAACGGCACCATTGCAGGCTGTTTGCGGCAATGCATGAATGAGTCGTACTGCGAATGCGTTAATTGTGATAAATATTTTCACGTGAGTAACTAAAAAAAATTAATTACCGCCTGTTAATGCGAGAAATTTGACAGCCCTACATTTAACAAAACAAAATAAATGCATTCATTTGGGATGAAATGCATAACTGATGCTACAACAATCTAACGATATACTGTCTAGCGGGGTGGCCAGTGGGGTGGCCAACCAATTTATACCCCCTGGTGGCGCCACTGCAAAAATCAACACAAAGTGACCAAAATAGACAGGAATTCAGCCAGAAATTACACAAAATCATTAGGAAACATCGAAATTAGTGCTGGGAATCTTTGAGCACCAAACGATTCGATTACGATTCAGAGGTTCCGGTTTGGTTATAAAACGATTATGATGCACCCCCCTCCTTTTAAAAAAAATGTATTTTTTTTTTTTTTTTTAAATGTTTTGTACATTAGTTCCAAAATTGTTCAAAAATTTTCTCAGGCTAAACCAACCTACTATTTCAGTATCAAGTTAACATATAGCAGTAAACAAATATACAAAAGTAACATTAAATAAAAAACCCCATTCTGTATCAGCAGCTTTAAACTACATTCAATTAATTTATTGTTGTGAATCAACGGTTACAGTTGTTAAAATTGCTCTCGTTATTCCATAATTTCCCTTCTGTTTACTTTTGACATGTCAAAGTTTTAAAACCGTTTCATCATTTAAAGATAAATTCAAGACAAGATTTTGCCGATTTAGGAGTGTTTTAGATAAAAAGTTGATTAGATTCGCTACAACAGAGACTTCTAGAGAAGTCTACTGCTTTAAGATGGCGTCTGTTTACTAACGCCGACAAGCCGTCATTTCGCATCTCTGTTCAATAATACATGTTCTAACACCGCTGTCGTCTGTCAGTTTGCATCTAGTTCTACATATATATGATATCTACTGTAGCCGTTTTATTTTATAGCAACTAGCAACCGGGCGTTGTTTGTAGTGGCTGTCGGCCGCAGTCAGGTATGATTGTTTTTTTTGTTTTTTTTTAATCTATTGAAATTGAAATATATAATTCATGCATTTTAAAAAAGCGCAAGTTTACTATTGACAGCATGCGATTAGTCGCGATTTTAAAAAAATTAATTGCTTGACAGCACGATTATTATTACAATATTTTAATAAGGTAGGTCATGACATAAAGATGGCCGGTCTGTGGCACAAAACTTTTTGTTTTAATTGTATCTTCAATAAATGTGCATTCTTTTGTCAAACATACTTAGTAATTGAGGTTAAATTTGATGTTCAGTGCTTTATTTTTTTAATATGATTAAATATTATCTAAATAATGGGTGCGAGAAAAGTATTAATTTTCAGTTGAAATGGCATTAAAAAAGGTCTTAAAAGTCTTGAATTTAAATTTATCAATCCTGGGGGGACCCTGATTTAAGATACTTTGTGAAAAAACAATGTTGTATATGAAAAAAAGTGTCATTATTGCTTTTAATAGACTAATTTAATTTGCAATATAAACACATTAAAGTATGAAACATTGAACAAAATGGTCCCCAAATTAAATACTGAAAACGGTTTTCATTAAAATCTGGCCCAGATTGGGTAACGTGTGCCATATCCGGGCCATACATTAATGTCGTGTCTGCTACTTTGGACCAGTTCTGGCCCAAAACTGGTTGCTGATCTGGCAAGTAACTCCTTACCGAGTTCGAGCCATTGTTCATAAACACACTGGGGCGGATCCGTGTTACGAAGTTGGGCCGGAATTTGCAGTACATCTGGCCCATGTGCGGTCCAGTTATATTTTGCTATTTGGTTGGTTACTGCTTGAATTTTTTTGCAAGCTGCAAAAAAAAATAAATAAATAATGATACATTTTGCCATGACCTGAAGAAGATTAAAGCACCACTAATGTGAACCCATTAGCAACACCAGCCAAAACTTGGTACAAAGCATTTTTTGGAGCAGGTAAAATTTGTACCTGTCTGTTGCTTAGCAACACAAAGGAAGTTGCTTTGTTTACTTGGCTCTTGATTTGCTTTCCACTGAGTAGCCACACACTCACACAGCGTACTACTAATGGCTTTTTTGTCAGCCGCATTAGTGTCAGTAAACACGCCAACTGTTTACGTGAACAGCAACAATGTGTAGCCAAATGCTTTTATTGTGTAAACAATACTATATCAATTACAAGAATTTACATTCACATATTTGCTGCCATTGATAGCGATAGACGTCCAATCCATTTTGACAAGGAGGGGCTAATGAACGAATGTCAAAATCAAAATGGATTGGACGTCTATCATCGTAAGTGGCAGATAATATGTATTGCATTCTCCAATAATACGATTTTTGAGCAATATGTTAGGCGATCACTCAGAGAACAGCACCTGAAGGAGCACAGCTGGAGCTTACCGTCAATTTCAATTGTGATTCACGCAATATTATGCAGTATAATTATTCCAGTAGCAAGTGAACCTACCATGAACTCTGCCATTGTTAAGTTCTTTTCTTGTAAGTGTGAGCATCCGGGCCCTTAACGCCGTCCCCCCCTCAGAGGATTTGCATATCCTCCTCTTCATTTAGCAGTGAATGTTTTCATCATTAATGTTTCTTTTAACTGCTTTTTTTTATTCTAAATACGGATGTAGAAAAGAAGTCTGACTTTTTTCCCCCTTCTTGACAGTAGCTTTTTAATTTGTTTTTGTTCACATCGTCACTGAATGTGCAAAACCGTATTGGCATAAATATTAAATAACAGCTTTTAAGTTGGATAGCCGGGTATTAGGACAGCTCGTGCTATGTTATTTTTATGATTTGTTTCACAGCAGTCATGTGAAACAATACACAATAGGACACAGTAAGCAAAATAATGCCAAAAAGTATCAAAGTTTGTTAGTGGGGGGTTAATGATCAGGCAAAGGAAGAACCAATGGTTAAAAAAATGTTACAAAAAATAAAAAAATCAAGTTTTACTACAACCCCAAGCAGACCAACAGCACAAAACAAAAGTTCCAGCATCATCACCTTGTCCAATGCATATTCTTGACACCTTGTCCAATGCAGATTCTTGACTCTTTACAAGGTGATGATGCTGGAACTTTTGTATGGTGCCTTTCCAGTGAGATTTACAAAGATGACTGCCTGAAGAAGACATCAAAATTCCCTCAGTCCTTGATGATATGGGGCTGCATGTCAGGCAAATGCACTGGGGAGCAGTGTTGTCAAATTTTCAATAAATGCACAAGTTTACATTGTAATTTTAGACAGCTTTCTTATCCCTTCAATTGAAAATACAGTGGGGCAAATAAGTATTTAGTCAGCCACTAATTGTGCAAGTTCTCCCACTTGAAAATATTAGAGAGGCCTGTAATTGTCAACATGGGTAAACCTCAACCATGAGAGACAGAATGTGGGGGAAAAAAACAGAAAATCACATTGCTTGATTTTTAAAGAATTTATTTGCAAATCATGGTGGAAAATAAGTATTTGGTCAATACCAAAAGTTCATCTCAATTCTTTCTTATGTTCCCTTTGTTGGCAATAACTGAGGCCAAATGTTTTCTGTAACTTTTCACAAGCTTTTCACACACTGTTGCTGGCATTTTGGCCCATTCCTCCATGCAGATCTCCTCTACAGCAGTGATGTTTTGGGGCTGTTGTTGGGCAACACGGACTTTCAAGTCCCTCCACAGATTTTCTACCTTGAAATCCTTCTTACAAAGCCACTCCTTTGTTGCCCTGGCTGTGTGTTTGGGATCATTGTCATGCTGAAAGACCCAGCCACGTCTCATCTTCAATGCCCTTGCTGATGGAAGGAGATTTTCATTCAAAAACTCTTGATACATGGCCCCATTCATTCTTCCCTTTACACAGATCAGTCGTCCAGGTCCCTTTGCAGAAAAACAACCCCAAGCATGATGTTTCCACCCCCATGCTTCACAGTGGGTATGGTGTTCTTCGGATGCAATTCAGTATTCTTTCTCCTGCAAACACGAGAACCTGTGTTGCTACCAAAAAGTTCTATTTATATAACACATTCTCCCAGTCCTCTTTTGGATCATCCAAATGCTCTCTAGTGAACCGCAGACGGGCCTGGACGCGTACTGGCTTAAGCAGGGGGGACACATCTGGCGATGCAGGATTTGAGTCCCTGGCGGCGCATTGTTTTACTGATAGTAGCCTTTGTTACTGTGGTCCCAGCTCTCTGTAGGTCATTCACTAGGTCCAACCGTCAATGTGATTTTCTTTTTTTCACATTCTGTCTCTCATGGTTGAGGTTTACCCATGTTGACAATTACAGGCCTCTCTAATCTTTTCAGGTCGGAGAACTTGCACAATTGGTGGTTGACTGAATACTTACTTGCCCCACTGTATGTTATTTTTATGATCTTTTTCACAGCAGTCATGTGAAACAATAAACAGTAGGACACAGTAAGCAGAATAATGCCAAAAAGTATCAAAGTTTGTTAGTGGGGGGATTTAACGATCAGGCAAAGGATGAACCAATGGTCTTTTGTAAAAAAAAAAAAAAAAAAAAAAAAAATGTATAAATCTGTACACTACTTTATTATGCTGATGATTCTTGAAAAAACTTGACAAACTAATCCAAGGATGCATTAAAATGTAATATTTTTTTTTCATAGGGTCAATTTATTAAGGTTTAGTCCTTGCCCATGTTAAAAGCACACGCTTGTCTCTCAATAAAAGAAAATGAAGTTGAAAAAAAAAATAGTTAAATGTAAGAAAATATTTCTTTCATGACAGAATTTCTTGCTTGTAGGAATCAAACTAAGTTTTGGCCACATTTCTCCTGTTTTCTAGCTGAATGTTCTGTTTGGGCCATCAATACCTAAAGACCATCCGAGTTGGCGATCCGGGGTTGCCATAGCAACAGCAGAGATGCAATTATCCTTAAAACAAGCCTGCGTCAATTCGAGGTTGGTGATTCTCCAAGCTGCTACGATGAGGTCAAACGACAACGTACTGTTTTTCAAAGGACACACTCATCCGACAGAGCGAGTAGCAAACACACAAAAGCCTTTTTGTCTGATTCGCGACGGCATAATTAGTTGCGACATGCTCACTTTATCTCCTAGGAGGGCGAGGGTGAAGTGCAGTCGTGCCATTTCGGCTTCTCGCTAACTTGAACCCACTCGCCTCTAAAGTGTAAACAAGCCCGTGGTCATACTGCGGGAGCGCACGCCTGCATGCAAACTTACCAGTCACACACAGACGCATGTACTGTATACCGTAGGCGAATGTGAATTGAACGCATCTTATTTCTGTCTCATGAACGTCACTGTGAACGCACTCAATCTAGCGGCGTTCGTAACCTCGCTCATGAGTTCAGAATTAGAGCCTTTCTGACCAAACTGCAGATAAAGCCATAGGCTAAAACCACACTATAAAAACACAAACTTTAAAAGCGGAAAAGTATCCAACCTGGCAACCCAAACTGCCTGTCACGGCTGTGTTGTTTTAGCAAATATGATTAGCTTTTTTCCCCGAAGCTTTTATGTCAGCGAATAAGTTTTTTTTTTTTTTGCATTCAGTTGGTCTCTAAATATTACTGGCACAGAGAAGACATTAAAGAGCATAGGACAGCAGAAAAAAAGTCTTAAATAGCATTATTATGTGAATTAGAATCATATTTTGAGACGATTCGACTATATACAACAATTTAGCAAAGCGCAGATGACGAGAAATTAGTCTTTTAATCTGCCGATTAGCCACACCTACCATTATAGGGCTCTAGCGTCCCCAACAGGTGGATGACGTCAGCGGGTGACTGGGCTCATCGGTTTTACTATTCAGCCCATTGAGGGGGAATTATTCAGAACGAGGAAAACGCGACGAAGAGAGCCGCAAAATGTCATTGTTTCAGTCTCTCTACTCCAATATTTTTACAGGTTATTCTTTTTATCCAAGTATTGTTCCCCAATAGCTAAATAAATGGCTTGAGAAGGACCAGTCAGCCCGTCGAGAGGGAACTATTCACAATGAGGAAAACGCGACGAAGAGCTGCAAAATGTCATTGTTTCTGTCTCTTTACTTCATTATTTTTACAAGATATTCTTTTTATCCAAGTATTTTCCTCAATCGCTACATAAATGGCATGGTCACGACAAATAACAGTCTTGTGCTAAATGGAATATGAAATAATAAAAATGCACTTATTCAGGACGACATGGCAAAATTACTCCATAATGGTCAAAACTGTCGACTTCACCTTTACTGTCGCACCTCCCGAACGATATTTTATGACACCTAAATCGGACATGTCATTTCCCTTCCCCGGCTTCGGAGAATGTAAACAAACCAAGAGGCGTGACAGCTAGCCGACATGCTAACCCGAACAGAGTGATGTTTCAAAGTCTTCGAAGCGGAAAATCACACATAACTAGCCCGGATTATTTGACATGACGACTGGGTTGTCAATTGTCTTAGCGGATCGGCAAACCGCCCGGCGGAGAGCAATTTACAGTTCGTTCCCCGGAGAAGGGCGGCTGCAGTTGTTGTGCAGCTAATGTGCATGAGGAGAGCTTTGTATATGCCTATCAATGATCAAACGTAAGTAGTCCTTTTTTTTTGAAGAAAGTTTGTAGTGTTTACTTTGTAATCGCTGTATTCATATTTGACATAACACAAAACAAGATGTTTACTCACTTCCTCATAAGTCCAATGGTCCCACAGTAAATATCCACGGTGAATGGGAACCTTTTGAAACTCCAAAAGGCGCATACGCCTCTCCCTCATACAGAATGATTTTTCTGCAGCCGTTTGGCTGGCGTGATGCGAAAAATAAACGTATTAATCCGCAAAATCAGCTGAATCCTTCGTCCTCATACACAACAGTACACTGTATAGTGAAGAGGACGTCTTTTACCATACACGTCACAGCGCCCTCCTCCTCAATCCAAGACCGAAGCCGGAAGTCACTCATTTTCATGGCGCGGGATTCAAAAAACTAAATAAATATAGCGATCGCTTCCACACACATCCAAGCGGTCCATATCATTCAGGAGCATAAAATACCGTGTGTATTATGAAATAAACATGCTTTTTCGTGTCACATGCACTTTAAGTGATTTTTACCAACAGGTCAGTACCGACACAGTTTTGAAATTGAATATATGAAGATGAATCTGACACAGTTCCAGTGTTAGATAAAATAATTGCTGTTTCTAATTCTATAATAGCTTGCAACAATTATCGGTCAGCGGAAAGAACAGAACAATTTAAAGTTCTTTTTTTTTTTTAACCATAAACTTTCGTTCAAAACTTTTGAATTATGAACTATGAACTGAACACTTCATTTTAAAATTTGCGAAGTGCAATTTGAACTAGTTCATGTAGAAAATAAACTTTACCAACATAGCTGTATTCACTACGTACAAAATTTTGTAAGAAATTACACTATTGAATACTGCATAAAGAATGTTCAAAAGTTTGGGGGGCACTTTCAAATGTCCTTATTTTCAAAGCAAACCACTTTTTTTCTCCCTCAATAGCACTATGAAGTGCCTAAGGTGTCCTCAATCCATCAGTCTTCCACAGTAAGAATGAAAACAGCCGAATAATGAAACTTTAAGGTCGAGTGGTCAAATATTTGCACTTAAAACAGTTGTTTTCAAATTATACAACCCACACTACCGTATGGTGCTGCACTTGAGCAAGTCTAGCATTTTATTTTTCTCTTATAAACAGATCATATAAGGACCAGTGTGTTCTATAAAATTATAATAGAGACAAAAGTAATTGTCAATTTTAAAAGCCTTAAAAGGTCTGACTATAAATAACATAAGACAAATGAACGTCAAACTACAAGACTATACTGCTGTAATTTTGAAAATAAACTTTTGAACAACACTAAAGGTAACCTCGGACTTAAAGACTTGTAGGCTCTAATAAGCCACAATTGTTCTCTTTTATTAAAACATTTTGTTAGAAACACAAAATATTGCCATTGATTTAAAATTCCATAATATTTAGTACATGTTTTTTGGATGCTCAAAATGATGACGTAAATTGTCACCGTCACTCGACGAATACTCGACGGGTTACTGCAATTCCTTCTACGTGGCGAGATGTTCAACACATGGGCTCATCGGTTAAAAGCAGCGAGTACTTACTATTCCGATCATGGCATTTTCAAAGTATCGGAATCGGCAAAAAAATATCGGCCATGCCTTTTTTAATATAATATATATAATAATATAAATATATATAAATATTAGGGCTGTCAAACGATAGATTCAAGTCAATATTTTACCGATTTAGGAGTATTTTAGATAAAAAGTTAATTAGGTTTGTTTGGAAGGTTCGCTACAACAGCATTGCAGGGAAGTTTACTGCTTTAAGATGGCGGCCGTTTACTAACGCCCGCATCTAGCTTTTTGCAGATGTGCTGCTACCGCTACCTATAATCTATATAGTATATATATATATTATATAGTCTATAATCCATCTAGTCCTATATAAATGATATCTACCGTAACATTATGTAGCTTAGCTGTACTTGTAGTAGCTTTTCGGCAGCAGTCAGGTATGTTGTTGTGTTTTTTTATCTCGTGGCATGAGTTGAGCTAGAGCCGTGAGTTGAGCGTTGGCATTACCCGAGGGGCCGGTTAATGAGAAGCATAATGTTTAGCTACTCCCGCTCCGTTCCGTCCCAAAGACCGCGCGGCGCGCTGAGTGTGTTGTACTTCCGCTTTACTTGGCATTAGAGCTGAAACGAGTACTCGAGCAACTCGAGTAACTCGAGTTTAAAAACTGATCCGAGTAATTTTATTCACCTCGAGTAATCGTTTATTTTGACAGCTCTAAGCATCACGTTTTGCTCGGACTACTTTTAATGCGGGACAACGCGCTGTCACATGCGGAGAGGAAGAAGGAAAAAAAAAAACTTACTGCAGCCGACAGCCGCCACAAACGACGCCGACGTTGCTAAATACTAGCCCGCACGATGCTACGTTGGTACAGGTAGCGTCTGAGTCTCATAGAGATCACATGTATGTTGAACTAGATGCGAATTGACAGACTCGGCCGCATCAGGGCAGCGTTAGTAAACCGCCGCCAACTTAAAGCAGTAGAGCGCTAAGCGCTAATAAAGAGCGCTAAGAGCTAATAAATAAGATTAACGTTACTGTCGCTACTAGCTCACGTAACGTTACCCCTGCGGAGGGCTAGGTTTCAATTCATTATGACCACTGTCGATGCGTGGCTAACGTGTCTTACATTCAGGCTTTAACATAACATAGCATTGTGGAGTGATGAGGGTGTAAAATAAAAACTTAATCATGCTAACTATCAATTTTAGCTCAGTAATCATTGCTGGATAAAATACCAAGTAGCACTGGTCCCTAATGTGCTCCAATACAGCCTGTATCATACATTTATTTTGAACACTGCAAAAACTCCAAATCCTATCAGGACTTGCAGTTTAGACTAACTTAAAACTTAACTAGAACTTAAAAATGGCTTGACACAAAGAGAAATTCAATTGAAACACGTGGGAAAAAATCCTAACTTTTAAGTGATGTGTGTTATCAAGCGTAACGGCATTTTTAGGTAAGATATATATATATATATATATATATATTTTTTTTTTTTTTTTTTTTTAAATAACATCTAAAAGTTTTTTGAGTGAAAGCAGTGAATTAGTCTTTTTTTTATTCTAGTTACATCTGAGATGCAATTGTTGACTGTTTTCAACAATATACATCGAAAATAAAGACATTGATTGACTGAAAATGGATCAAGATTAGATGAAATGTCTTGTTTTCTCATGTATATTTATAATTGCTCTTCACCTAAAAATATATTTGTTTTATCCGATTACTCGATTAATCGATAGAATTTTCAGTCGATTACTCGATTACTAAAATATTCGATAGCTGCAGCCCTACTTGGCATATTTCAATAATCGGAATTTGGATGTTTGTGAATCGTTCTCGAATCTTCCACGGCCGAATCGCGAATAATCTAAGAATCGGAAATTTTGCACACATCTAATTGGTAGCACTACGCACAGGCATGGTTCCACTTCCCATCACGCATTTGGGCATGGCTACAGTATCATTTACTGAAAGCTCAACAAATACACTAGAAGGCAATATTTAGTCACAATTTACAAAGTCACATTTGTCCTTTAAGAATTACAAGTCTTTCTATCCGTGGATCCCTCTCAAAAAAAGAATGTTAATAATGTAAATGCCATCTTGAGGATTTATTGTCATAATAAATAAATACAGTACTTATGTACTGTATGTTGAATGTACTGTATATATTCGTCTGAGTTTTATTCATTTTTTTCTTAATGCATTGTCAAAATGTATATGATCGGGAAAAATTATCGGGAATGATTGGAATTGAATCGGGAGCAAAAAAAAGCAATCGGATCGGGAAATATCGAGATCGGCAGATACTCAAACTAAAACGATCGGATCGGGAGCAAAAAAACATGATCGGAACGACCCTACTCAAAATACTTTTTGCATGTGTTTTGCTCTCATACTTTCAAGCATTGCGTTTTCTTGTGGTAGCTTTAAAGCAGATTGTTGATTTGTTGACCACATTAGTCATGTAGCGTATTTAAACTACCCTTATTTGATATTACTATGTTTAAGTATTTTCTTCAGGCATCTTTAGTATGTTTTGTCTGCATGCATCTAAACAAAACCAGCTGAAAGCACACGGTAGTACTATGAGTGTCAAATTCGCCTGTTGTCGAGCGTTTTGCTAGTGTAGCACATTTTGGCAGAACATTGGTTTTTTTGCTACTCCCGTCTAGTGCTGCAATGATTAATTGATTAACTCAAGTATTCGATTAGAACAAAAAATATTCGAATTAAATTTTGCTGCGTCGAGTCTTCGTTTAATTAAAGTGGCGTTGTAATGGTTTGTTTTGAAAGTGTTTGCATTTAGTTTTATTAATTTGGGTGGATACACTGCCCTCTAGCCTGCCTCATTTCACATGGCTGAATGCAGCTGCTCCCTGTTAAGACAAACTTAACAGCTTTAAGTTTTTGTTTGAGCTATTTTTTTTTCATGCATTCGTAATTTAGTTTAAAGGCACGGTATATTTAGCCGTTTTTGTGGGAATGTGTTTGAACTATTTGTTAACAGCATTGTAAAATAAAATAAAATTTTAAAAATTACATTTTTTACAGCATTTAAGCTAGCGGACTTTTGTTTTTTAAGTTAGCTAATTATTTTTTTGTTGTACATATATCCTCATTTAATATTATTAGGGCTGTCAAAATTATCGCGTTAACGCGCGGTAATTAAATTTTTTAATTAATCACGTTAAATATTTGACGCAATTAACGCACATGGCCCACTTAGACAGTATTCTGCCTTTTGGTAAGTTTTACAGCAAGGCTTTTTGTGCTGTCTAACAGCGAACTCTTGTGGTCGCTTTGCGACATGGTTTATTGTTGTCTTGCCAGTTCAATATGGCTGCAGGACGTCTCGGGCTGACGCCTACGTTGTAATGTTGTGCTTATATGATCCTTGGACAAGATTTGTCCGTAAGTACGGTTGTTGTAAATAATGCACATATTATGTTAGTAAGGGAAATGTTATATTTTTTGTATGAGACGCTTTTTGTTTATGTTTTGTGAACCTGTATAGCGTGCTAAGCTAACGTTGTTGCTAATGCAATGCTTGTGTACTTTTTTTTTTTGTAGTTTTACGACGGTCTAAAGAGGACAATGGTTTGAGGCCATTTTATTAATAAATCAGATGAAAAAGAAGTCTGATTATTATGGCGTCGTTCACTAGCTGTCTAGCTTTGGAAAAAGTAGACGCTTCGGAGACAGATTTAAATGACAGTAGAGTGAAATGCCCACTACAGTCCTTGTGTACTGTATGTTGAATGTATATATCCATCTTGTGTCTTATCTTTCCATTCCAACAATTTATCTTACAGAATATATATATAATTTACAGAAAAATATGGCATATTTTATAAATGGTTAGAATTGCGATTAATTGCGATTAATTACGATTAATTAATTTTTAAGCTGTAATTAACTCGATTAAAAATTTTAATCGTTTGACAGCCCTAATTATTATTATTATTATTTTTTTAATACCGTTTGAGGCCCAGGTCAGGTATTTAATTTTTTTATGTTCCTTATCCGATTACGCGATAATTCAAACTAACTAGTTCACCTATTAATTGATGACTAAAATAATCGAATAGCTGCAGCCATATTCTCGTCACCTCCAGTCTTTCCTGTTCATTTTGCATTTGCTGCTCGTTTTGTGAAATTTCGACAGTGCTGTCATGCTCATTAATGTTCCTCTCCGGTTCAAATTAAAAGGGTTGAACAGATGACATGTTTATGTCGGCAGAGTAACAATCTAAAAGCCCGGCAACGTAACCCAGTGATGTCACCGCCCTGCAACGTGAACAACAATGGCTACTAGTTAAATTAATTTTACAAATTGAATGAAAACGAAAACATCAAGAAGGGTTTCAATAACAAATTAGTTTAAGTGATAATAATATTTATCTTTTACGGATTACAAGTCTTTCTATCTGTGGATCCCTTTAAACCTTTCAGGGACAGTGGTCACTACATTGGACAGCTTTTCAAAATTTGACACTTTTAAGACTTTTGATAAGTAGGAGTGGGACCCTCCTGGTATCTTATGATACCATACGATTTGCGATACGAGACTTACTATAACGATTATTTTACAATATGGCAAAGTAACAATTATCGATATATGGGGACAAGAAATGATTCTACATTATTTTACTATACAAATAATAAACAGAAAAACAAGTTCTTTTCATCCTTCTACTGTGAATGAATTGAGTTTATCGCTGGTAGACATCCAATTAATTTGAACTGGGAGGGTGACAGCTGCCATCACTCCCACTTCAAACTGATTGGACACCTATGGCTATCAGTGGAATTTAATGAGTTTCATTTTGGGGAATTTCAGGTCATTTACAGTTGATTTTTCAGTCACTTTGTATTCAGGGTTTCTACAGGTATCAGTAAATCTCATTTATTGCTTTTTAATGCCCCTTTTATGCCACTTTAACATAATTTTAGGATTTTTTTTTTTTTACTTAACCTGTATTTTACAATTAAATTTGTTTTTTTTTCTTACAATGACATATCAGATGTTTACCTTTTTTTTTTTAATTACTATTATTTTTTTTAAATCAATACTAGTTTGCATGTACCGTAATTTTCACACTATAAGCCGCCACCCACTAAATTTGACACGAAAACGGCATTTGTTCATAGATAAGCCGCACTGGACTATAAGCCCCATCCGTCCTAACTGTATTTTAGGATATGTACACCAAAAGATATTAACTGGAAACACTCTATTTGACAGAGGCATCATACGACTGTCATTAGACCAAATAAACCTCCATGTAGCTTTGAACCAATTGGCTGCAAAGCTTCATTACTTCAAGAAGCTTCATTTGGCCGTCACTGCTCCCTTTGGGGAGACAGTCAACCTCTGCTGTCACCTGCTGTCAACACCGTTCTTGTCCAACATGCCTCCTAAAATGCATTGCAGCGCTACAGATATAAATAATAGGGGTGTCAAACGATTAACATTTTTAATCGAGTTAATTGCAGCTTAAAAATTAATTAATCCTAATTAATCGCAATTAATCGCAATTCAAACCATCTATAAAATATGCCATATTTTTCTGTAAATTATTGTTGGAATTAAAGATAAGACAAGATGGATATATACATTCAACATACGGTACATAAGTACTGTGTTTGTTTATTATAACAATAAATCAACGAGATGGCATTAGCATTATTAACATTCTGTTAAAGCGATCCATGGATAGAAAGACTTGTAGTTCTTAAAAGATAAATGTTAGTACAAGTTATAGGAATTTTATATTAAAACCCCTCTTAATGTTTTCGTTTTAATAACATTTGTAAAAATTTCAATCAAAAAAATAAACTAGTAGCCCGCCATTGTTGATGTCAATAATTACTTACACAATGCTCATGGGGGCTGAAGCCTATAAAATCAGTCCCACCCAAGCGGAACCAGAGGACGACAAAACTCCAAAAAACACAATTAACAACATGACATTTCACTGTGCTGTCGCTTTAATCTGTTTGAGCGGGGCATGTGCGTTAATTGCATCAAATATTTTAACGTGATTAATTTTAAAAATTAATTACCGCCTGTTAACGCGATAATTTTGACAGCCCTAGTAAATAACAATCAAAATTCATGTTCTGTGTATTTCTTGAGTTACTCTTCCAGTTGTTTTATTAATTGCTAATTATGGTATTTGATAACACTTTATTTGACAGTGGTGCCATAAGACTGTCATTAGACAATCATAATTATGACATGACACATGTCATGAGCATTAATGAATGCTTATAACAGATGTCGTTTAGTGTTATCTGGCAAATTATCACACTTTTGAATGGATGTAAAATATCTGAGCTGGACATAAATTATGTCATAAGCATTTAGTAATGTCCATGATAATGTCATGTCAAAATTATGACAGTCTTATGACGCCGCTGTCAGATAAAGTGTTACCTATTAATCCAAATAAATAGACAAATAAGCCGCACTGGACTATAAGCCGCAGGATTCAAAATGAAGGAAAAAAGTAGCGGCTTATAGTCCAGAAATTATGGTTCTTGTGTTTTCCTCCAATGCTTTTGTATATTTGTAAACTGGACTTCTATAATCACCAATAGCACTGAAAGAATTAAATGTAAAATCAGGCATCAAGGAGTTAATGAGCTCATCAATTATTAAGCATTTTCTACCAGAGGGATACTAATGGCGATTCTGGCAGCAAGTTAAAATCAATGTGAACGAACGATCCATGCTAACATCTTCAAATGACTTAATTGTGTTTTATCTCAAGAGAGTAATATTAGCGATGTAGATATCTGAAAATAATAACAGAAATGTTGATCTGTCATCATTTAATTTAACAACAGTCCCTTCACCTCCGCCTGTATGGTCAGCAGAAGCAGACAGAAGGAGACACACCGGGGATAAAACGATGACTAAAGCCTTGTGCCAAGCTTTGGGACCCCGAGGGCAGGACAGGACACACATTTGAAAAAGGAGGCATGTGGAGCATCTCCGGTTGGGCGGTGTTGAAAGACATCGTGACGGTCGAGAGCAGGGATCGATTTGGCCAAGCGGTGCCAAGGGAACGTCAGCGGGATGATGGAGCGTGAGAAGATGGACGACTACTATGGGCTGAGGGAAGGGCTTGAACGTGCTTAAATCCACACAGGAGGTCCGAGTGGGAATCTGAGCACAAACATGACCCATGCTAGAGTAACAACCATCCAAAGTTTATAATAATATTGTTACACCGTCTTTTCAGGATTTTGCATGTTTTATAATCTGAATCCGACCATTTACTGCCACTCTACTATGTATGTTTATGTACAGTCATGTGAAAAAATTAGGACACCCCATGAAACATTCAGTTCTGTATTAGGAAATGTTCACACATCAATGTCTGATCTTGTTTTGCTTTATCTCAGGAAAATAAAGTTCTTTAATTTCAGGTAAACAACAAAAATTAACATGAGTTGAATTTTTCTTTTATCAGAGACAAGTGTTTCAGGTTGTTTTAATTACCTGACATGTTTCGACGACTATGTCAGGTGATTAAAACGAACTAAAACAATTGTCTGTGATAAAAGAAAAATTCAACTAATCTATAAGTGTAGACAAAATGAGCTCAATACAACTAAAAATTAACATTTTTTTACTCATTAATCCAAATATATCAACAAAAATGCACATTCTAACTGAGGAAAAAGTTAGGACACCCTGCCACCTAATAGCTAGTGGTACCACCTTTGGCTGAAATAACTTCAGTGAGAAGCTTTTTGGAGCCATCTACCAGTCTTTGACATTGAAAGAAAGTTTGCTTCATTCCTCAACGCAGAATTCTTTCAGCTGTGAAATGGGTTTCTTGCATGTACAGCCCGTTTCAAGTCACCCCACAGCATCTCAATGGGATTAAGATCTGGGCTTTGACTCGGCCATACCAGGACTCTCCATTTCTTCCTTTTCAGCCAGTCCTTGGTGGATTTACTGGTATGTTTTAGGACATTGTCATGTTGCAGGGTCCAGTTTCGCTTCAGCTTTAATTTTTTCACAAATGATCTCACATGTTCCTCAAGCACCCTCTGATACACAATAGAACTAATGGTGGATTCTATGATGGTGAGCTGGTCAAGTCCTGCTCTAGCAAAGCAACCCCAAACCATGACACTTCCATCTACATGCTTCACAGTTGGTATGAGGTTCTTTTCCTGGAAGGCTGTATTGGGTTTACGCCAAACATGTCCTCTATTCTGGTGTCCAAATAATTCAACTTTAGATTAATCTGTCAAAGAACATTCTTCCAGAAGTCCTGGTTTTTGTCTACATTTACACTGGCACACTTCAGTCTGGCCATGTTCTTCTCGGAGAGCAAAGGTTTCCTCCTTGGACACCTTCTATGAAGGTTAATCGTCATGGCACAACATCGTGAGGCTCTGATGCAGCCCACCATCACAGTTTAAAAAAAATCCTAGGGGAAACCCTGTAAGTTTTTCAAGTCAGCTTGTCAAGTCTGGAGTCAGTGTCTCACAGTCAAAGTGAGTCGAGTCTTGAGTTATTGCGTCACAAGTCGAGTCTCGAGTCGCATACCCTCCGAGCTCAGGCGAGTCAAGTCTGCCGAAATGATATAAAACATTTCTATTGACCTTCTACGTGTCTATTGTCATTATCGTCATGAATAGACCTGTTTCTACAATTCACGTTTTGGCCAACAGATGGCACCCATGCTGAGATATACTGCAATATGCGTAGTACATACATGTCAAGTTGTTCGGTTTCGGCGTAATTTGTATAAGTGAGCATTGATTTTTAAATGTGCACGGCGTACGTTTTTCGTGCATTACGTTTTTTTTTTTTTTTTTCCTCCATTCGGATTTTGTCACCGTTTCGGCAACGAGACAATGCGCCGTCTGTAGCCGTTTGCTCGCGAAAATTGCGCGTTGAGCTTAGAGTCTGCTTCTTCCAAACACATGACTGCACTTAAACTTCCGCCACCATTTCATGAGTGGCAGTCGACAAAGTTGATACAAACATGATAAAACATATCGATAAACCGGCTCGTAAGATAAGAAAAACTGTTGCCTACGGACGCCATCTACCAGAATGGGAGACACAAACCGGTGAATTCACTGGATGGATAAAAGCGTCTGAGAGGACCACAGTATTCATTTTGCGTGCCGTGTGGATTGAACATTTAAGTTTCGGCATCAGGATTCTGCGATCTCAGCAAGCACTTCGAGAAAAAAAGTCATAAAGATGCAGTCTGCAGAAAGAAAAGCCATACGGTGACGAAAGCGGAGATTTTATTCTGCCAATTTGTTGCCCAACACAATTTGCCTGCCACTATTGCTGATCACTTCTCAGAATTAGCAAAAGAAATATTCCCTGACTCAGATATTGCATTGGTAAGTTAATTTTATCAATGGACATATTCAATTTATAATCAGACACATTAACGAACTACCTACAAGTCGAACTGAATTGCACCAAAAGTGCTACGTACGATTATAACAAAAGTCACTGTTAAATTTTAGTAATCATGATGTAGCTGAAGATATTGATAGTTCTTTGATTGCACCAGATTATATGTAAAAATATTACCAAAAAATTCATATTATTTTAAAAATGCAATTTTATTTTTGTTTCTTTCATATTGCACGCTGTATAAAACGTTGTAAGATTAGTCACCATTTTGTAAGGACATACGTCACTATTTGTAAGATTGACAACAGTCTCGGGTTGACATGTATGGTAGTAGTACCACAAATCGGCCTCAAGATGTGCCTTGTAGCCAATTGGCTCCTCCTGCCAAAAGTATGTGAGTAATGCATGCAATACAAGTGAAACTAGCAACACATACAGACCACACAATTTATTCCAATAACAATATAATATGTATTATTAAAGTAGGGCTGTCAAACGATTAAAATTTTTAATCGAGTTAATTACAGCTTAAAAATTAATTTATCGTAATTAATCGCAATTCAAACCATCTATAAAATATGCCATATTTTTCTGTAAATTATTGTTGGAATGGAAAGATAAGACAAGACGAATATATTAGGGCTGTCAAAATTACCGCGTTAACGGGCGGTAATTAATTTTTTTAATTAATCACGTTAAAATATTTGACGCAATTAACGCACAAATGCCCCGCTCAAACAGATTAAAATGACTGCACAGTGAAACGTGTACTTGTTGTGTTTTTCGGAGTTTTGGCGCCCTCTGCTGGCGCTTGGGTGTGACTGATTTTATAGGCTTCAGCACCCATGAGCATTGTGTAATTATTGACATCAACAATGGCGGGCTACTAGTTTATTTTTTGATTGAAAATTTTACAAATTTTATTAAAACGAAAACATGAAGAGGGGTTTTAATATAAAATTTCTATAACTAACAAGTCTTTCTATCCATGGATCACTTTAACAGAATGTTAATAATGGTAATGCCATCTTGTTGATTTATTGTTATAATAAAGAAATACAGTACTTATGTACCGTATGTTGAATGTACATATCCGTCTTGTGTCTTATCTTTCCATTCCAACAATAATTTACAGAAAAATATGGCATATTTTATAGATGGTTTGAATTGCGATTAATTGCGATTAATTACGATTAATTAATTTTTAAGCTGTAATTAACGCGATTAAAAATTTTAATCGTTTGACACCCCTAGAATATATAAATTCAACATACTGTACATGTTACAACACACCTGCTGCCTCCGCAGAACCACAAAGCTCCCGGACATAAGTACGGTATTTTTTTTATTATTACAATAAATCGACAAGATGGTATTAACATTAACATTCTGTTAAAGCGATCCATGGATAGAAAGACTTTAGTTCTTAAAAGATAAATGTTAGTACAAGTTATAGAAATTTTATATTAAAACCCCTCTTAATGTTTTCGTTTTAATAAAATTAGTAAAATTTTCAATCAAAAACTAAACTAGTAACGCGCCATTGTTGATGTCAATAATTACACAATTCTCATGGTGCTTAAACCCATAAAATCGGTTGCACCAAAGCACCAGCAGAGGGAGACAAAAAACACAAGTAACAAGTGGCCATGACACTGCTGTCATTTTAATCTGTTTGAGCGGGGCATGTGCGTTAATTGCGTCAAATATTTTAACGTGATTGATTTAAAAAATTAATTACCGCCCGTTAATGCGATAATTTTGACAGCCCTGTATTAAAGATATTATGCTAACTTTATATACAGCAGTCTTAAAAATCAAAACCACTATTCTTAGAACACAATGAGATAATGATACATTTAACATTTGTGGCAGATGTTGCGTGGGAGAAAACCTGTCAGAATTATTGCATAATTTTTCACCAAGTCATTGAAAATGTATTATATCATGGCGTAGCAATGTTGAAATATAAAATGGCCCCTTAGATGATTTTTTTCCATGACGCACAGCACTATCAATCACTCATTCCAATACTTTTGCCCATGTGAGAAAGGTCCATGTTAAGGATTTGCATCATACCCCTATTCAAATGACTCAAACTTGATTTGACCTCATCTACTTCTTCCCCTGTCCTAGTTTGGCACCATCAAGTTTGCCCTAGAAAACCTGCGTGGGCCTCCAACATCAAAATGCATGCGTACAGTTTGCGTTCTTGAGCTGCGGATGAACAATCCAGTACTCCTAATGGTGCTATTACAGCAGGCAGCCGGGTCTATTATTAATGGTAAATGACAGTCTCTCTCGTAAAGGTCTTATATTGATCTTCCCCAGCATCGCCGCACCCTGAGACTGATCCTTATTATGATGCTTGTCCGCCTGGTTTTCTGCACGGCGGAGTAATCAAGACCAGACGCATATTTACGACGACCGAGCCATTACGACGACCGGAGACAACGGACAGCGACCCTGCGATATTAAATTGGCGGCCGACCAATAAAAAGTCTACCTTCATTCCCTTAACTCATTCGCTGCCATTGACAGCGATCAACGTCTAATCTAAATCGACAGCAGCCAATAAGTTAAAGGAACAGACAACACCTTTATCACGTGCATCCTAGAGGTGAAAATCTTGTTTAACTCTTTCACTGCCAGAGATATGTAGAGCATGGATCCCCAACCACCAGGCTGGGGAGCGGTACCGGTCAATGACGCACTTGCTACCAAGCTGCAGAGAAGTAATAAATAATTTGTTAATGACCGTAATCTGACCTGTGCCTCTTGACATAAGCAGAGATTTGTGTACGTTACCCCTTAGTGGTTAGCCGCCATTACTGGTGTGTTTGCATACCTATAGACCCTACCCACCGACGTCACAAAACCACGTGCTCGCTGTGTGGTTCCGCCCACTTGTCCGTCATTTTGTCTCTGTATTAGCATTGTTTTCAATTGATCGAGGAATTTAAAATGCATTTCATGGAAGACCCGGTGCTTTCTGATGCCGTAAACTCACTGGATGTGTTGCATAAAAGGCGTTATGTGGAAAAGCTTCGTTCTATACAGTCGCCAGATCCATATTTGATGCCCAAATCGATGTTTTTCGACCCACTGTCTTCGCCCTGTCTGCCTGACATCTGCTACGCTGATATTTACAATTATCTTGTCCACACAAAATCAGCCTATTCCCACGAAAATTTGAAAAACTTCAAGAGCTTGGAGGCTTATAAATACTTCGTTGCTGGTTGGGTGAAACAGGTCCTCGTTCGACAGGAATCTGTCTTGTGCTTGGAAAGGTGAGTTACGAAATTTTCAATTCAAAATCTTTTGTTATTGCTAACATCCACTGTCAAGTCTAATGTATTTCATGTCGTTTGTCAATGGAGTTAAGGCTTTTAATGTTTATATGGTTTAGCGATAGCACTCTCACTACATACATACGTGTATGTTGTCGGCGATTAGCCTAGCAATGATCTTAATTGTGGTTATTTGTCAGCCCCATAGACGAGGCCAGTTTCTTTCACTTGGTACCAGCTAAATATTATTCAAAAAATAACGATGGTGGAAGAAAGGGAAGTCACAAACATCTTGAATTTGAAACTATGTCGTACTACGTCGTATGTTGTCGGCGATTAGCCTCGCAATGATCTTAATTGTGGTTATTTGTCAGCTCCGTAGACGAGGCCAGTTTCTTTCACTTGGTACCAGCTAAATATTATTCAAAAAATAACGATGGTGGAAGAAAGGGAAGTCACAAACATCTTGAATTTGAAACTATATGAAAGAAAGTAATCAGATTACAGTTACGCATTACTCATATAACGCGTTACTGACAACACTGCTTTTATATTACCGTTAAATACACAAGCTTGAAGCTACCTTAACGGGAGCTATTTTTTCACCGGACGCTCTGGCAGTGTTCAACGCAAGCTGCAACAAACGGCAGTAACTTTGTCATACCGCAAAATATGAAAACGATTAAAACCATTACTCACCAAATTCAATATGCTGGCAAATGCATTCATCTAAAAAAAATTGGGAGTGAGACCTCACCTCGTCCAGCGAACATGAATTTGTGCTTCGGCCAAGATCATCTGTCGCAATTAGCGATCTTTGACGCCCCCCCCAGCATACAAACTTGTTTCTCTCTCAGCGGCTGTGATTAACCTCAATGAAGTTGCTCTCCTAGCTTAGCTAAGCCTTGCATATCATTCGTCTTTGTAAGTTTTTAGTAACTTTGTGTATTGAATTTGAAAGGAAAATGTGTGTTTTGTTTTTGGCGAACTTTTTCATGAAGCTAAACTGTTGAAGCGACTCACACGTGGAAAAATACGATTGTACAACGTTTTAAATGTATTCATTTGGTATATTTCAGTTACCACGATTTGAGAGCTCAATGCATTGCAGAATTTACGCCTTGCGTTTGGAAAGTTTGTTTTTGGGTTTGCTGGAATAGCGTCACTGACACTCGCAGCATCAAACAGGGGAAGGGGTAAGCGCTGCCGCGCCAAGCCACTTCTGGCTGCATTTTCGACACATGAAAAATAACGAATACGAAGTACTGTATGACGGAAAATTTTAGTGGTTTTGTAACCGCAACGTTTTCATAGCATGGTAAACCGTGAAGGTAACCGGCACATGCCTACACCCGACCCCCCCCCCCCTTAAAAGTTTTCTCATCGGATCTCCACGATTCACGTAGGTCATCCTTTTTTACTTCAAAACGGCGAATTTCGCCGAAAGGTGAGAGATTTTCATGCCTGTATTATAGTATACTACTATATATAATAGTATTATAAGAATTATTATATTAATCGCCAATCATATTTTTTAAAAAGGGTGTCATTTTAAAGTTTTTCTTAGTGTAAAATCTGAATTCTGTAGTATTATAGTATTGACATATTATAGTAGTAATTCTGAAGTATGTGGGATTAACTCCAGAAATTGTTATTTATATGACATACGTTTATTTTTAAATGTTCACCGGAAGTACGTTCGCTAAACCGCTAACAACTTTACACTCCGCAAAAAGCACTTTTCGTCATTGCTTGTGGTGTCACTAATAGATTTTTTTTTTTCATTTTTTCGTTTGCAAATGCTGTTAACCAGTGATTTTTCATGTTTGAAGTGTCACCTTTTTACCGCAAGTTTGCTTTTTGGAAAAGACTACCAATCTTTTATAGCAGGCTAGTGTAAGTTGTCTTTTCTCCCCATTAGTCTAAGTGTAGCAATGCTAACGTTTACAGTGTTTAATATACTGTAGATGTGTTTCCTTATTTTGTATGTGTGAACTGTAATTCTATGGCGTGTTGTTGACCAATAAAAATCTGGAAACAACAACTGGAGTCTCATATGTCATCTACCCGCACGCACAAATGTATGCACGCATGCGGTGAAAAAACGCAGCCGTGAAAATGACCACCCTCATTTTTATTTACCTTGCGATAAATTGACTCATTGCATATCGCGAGAGGCTTAGCAACTTCAACAAAACATGTCCTTAGTTAGTTAGATGGACTTACGACCCCCCCGCCCCCGCTAAAAGTTTTCTCCTCGGATCGACACAATTCACGTAGGTCACCCTTTTTTACTTCAAAACGGCGAATTTCGCCGAAAGGTGAGCGATTTTCATGCCTGGAAATAACACTGAAAAAGAGGGGGTCGTCTTCTATTCGCGGTCTGGACATTATACCCATTCACGACGCTAGATGGCGCCAGATATCATTGAAGCGATGTTCCGTCATGACAAATCTCAGCTACTCTCCCCATTCACGACGCTAGATGGCGCCAGATATCATTGAAGCGATGTTCTGTCATGACAGATCATATTATTTTCTCCATTATCAAAAGGTCGAAGAAATGTTGCTGTCTACATATTTAAATATTTAAAGCAACAGACTTTTACATGAAATTCATTAATACTAAGTCAGTGGCTCTTAACCTGGGTTCGATCGAGCCCCAGGGTTTCGGCGAGTAGGTGGGTTCGGACAAGATTAAGCCACGCGGGCCCCTATTTTCGAAGGCTGACTAAATCTCGGCAAGGTGGCGTTTTAGACTGATTTACAGACTTTATTCCATCTCTTCACATCTATTCCTCCATCTGAAAGAAGGGAAAACTGGTTTGTTCAGTGGAAGGTTGACTCGCACTGGGTATGAGGAAGTACAAGAGACCTACGGGCAATGTGGACTGCGCTGGCATTAGAAAACATTTGTGTCACATCTTACGCCATGAAAATAATATGGGAGTCAGGCTTAATGTGAACAATGAGATTTTTTCCTCAAAATTTTAATGAAAAAGTCAAAGATATTGACATTGGCCATGTGTGTAGAGAAAATCCTCTTTGTTTAGAAAAAGACAATTTGAAAATGAGAAGAAATTTGAATGGCCATTTGCTTAGACATTAGCTTCCTGGCTTAGCTTTATCAGTTTTGAATTTGGAAAAAAAAAAGCTTTATTATCTAATTTTGAAGGGTTCGATGACTGCACGTGAAACTTGTTGAGTTCGGTACCTTTAGAAGGGTAAAGAACCACTGTGTTGCCTGTCCCTTTAATATCTTAGCTCAGGATATAAACTGAGCAGGCAGTGGTGATCTCCGATTTTCTAGTGGCTTTGCAGAGATCAATGATAGTTTAAGTACAGCAGCTCATATTGCTCTTGAAGTGAGTAAAAATAGGAGTTTAAGCTGGCAAAAGAAGAGCAAAGTCAGTGAAGGGATTCAATCTGTTGTTTCAGGTTTGGGTTTGCTAAGGTCCTAATTTTTTGTTAGCCAATCGGCTATAACAAGGTAGTAGTGTCAAAATTTTTTCACTTAGCTCGTTTTGTTGAAAAAGCAGTTTCTGCTCTTGCACCCCTCTTTAAAATAAAATGCTGTATTTTAAGCCAAACGATCTGTTGTGTTTGACAGAACATTATGTCTATGTAGTATATGCTGCCATAGCAGTTTCATGGCGGATTAAGCCCCCGAATTATTTCATCTCAGTTCAGTTTAAGTTTATTGTCCCCTAAGAAGGGGGAAAACTTGTCTTACAGAAGGTAAGCATTCATAAGTTTGTAATTTTAAGCATTTATTATGAAAGTAGTTGTTGGTTATACCGTGAAAATTTGAGGAAAACTTTGTACAGTGGGCCAAATAAGTATTTAGTCAACCACCAATTGGGCAAGTTCTCCTACTTGAAAAGATTAGATAGGCCTGTAATTGTCAACATGGGTGAAACTCAACCATGAGAGACAGAATGTGGGGGAAAAAAAACAGAAAATCACATTGTTTGATTTTTAAATAATTTATTTCCAAATTACAGTGGAAAATAAATATTTGGTCACCTACAAACAAGCAAGATTTCTGGCTGTCGAAGAGGTCTAACTTCTTCAAAGGAGGTCTAACGAGGTCTAACCAGGCTCCACTCGTTACTTGTATTAATGGCACCGATTTTAACTCATTATCGGTATAAATGACACCTGTCCACAATCTCAGTCAGTCACACTCCAAACTTCACTGTGGCCAAGACCAAAGAGCTGTCGAAGGACACCAGAGACAAAATTGTAGACCTGCATCAGGTTGGGAAGACTGAATCTGCAATAGGTAAAACACTTGGTGTATAGAAATCAACTGTGGGAGCAATTATTAGAAAATGGAACACATACAAGACCACTGATAATCTCCCTCGATCTGAGACTCCATGCAAGATCTCACCCCGTGGCGCCAAAAGGATAACAAGAACGGTGAGCAAAAATCCCAGAACCACACGGGGGGACCTTGTGAATGACCTACAGAGAGCTGGGAGCAGAGTAACAAAGGCTACTATCAGTAACACAATGTGCCGCCAGGGATTCAAATCCTGCACTGCCAGACGTGTCCCCCTGCTGAAGCCAGTACACGTCCAGGCCCGTCTGCGGTTCGCTAGAGAGCATTTGGATGATCCAGAAGAGGACTGGGAGAATGTGTTATGGTCAGGTGAAACCAAAATGGAACTTTTTGGTAGAAACACAGGTTCTCGTGTTTGGAGGAGAAAGAAAACTGAATTGCATCCGAAGAACACCATACCCACTGTGAAGCATGGGGGTGGAAACATCATGCTTTGGGGCTGTTTTTCTGCAATGGGACCAGGACCACTGATCTGTGTAAAGGACAGAATGAATGGGGCCATGTATCGAGAGATTTTGAGTGAAATCTCCTTCCATCAGCAAGGGCATTGAAGATGAGACGTGGCTGGGTCTTTCAGCATGACAATGATCCCAAACACACAGCCAGGGCAACCAAGGAGTGGCTTCGTAAGAAGCATTTCAAGGTCCTGGAGTGGCCTAGTCTGCCTCCAGATCTCAACCCCATAGAAAATCTGCCGAGGGAGTTGAAAGTCCGTGTTGCCCAACGACAGCCCCAAAACATCACTGCTCTAGAGGAGATCTGCATGGAGGAATGGGCCAAAATACCAGCAACAGTGTGTGAAAAGCTTGTGAAGAGTTACAGAAAACGTTTGGCCTCCGTTATTGCCAACAAAGGGTACATAACAAAGTTTTGAGATGAACTTTTGGTATTGACCAAATACTTATTTTCCACCATGATTTGCAAATAAATTCTTTAAAAATCAAACAATGTGATTTTTTGAGTTTTTTTCCCACATTCTGTCTCTCATGGTTGAGGTTTACCCATGTTGACAATTACAGGCCTCTCTAATCTTTTCAAGTGGGAGAACTTGCACAATTAGTGGTTGACTAAATACTTATTTGCCCCACTGTATGTCGGTTTACAGTGTGCGCCCCTGAATCTTCTGCTTGCGACCCTAAAATTTTAAGCTAGGGGCCATTCGGCTCCGAGTAAAAAAATGTTAGTCTGGACTCTCTGGAGCCAAGCATTTGGAGGAGTCTGTGGGACCGACCCATGACATGCTGGGGAGTCTCCCGGCAGACCTGTGAAAGCCTTGGGATCCTCCAGAAGGAGCTGGATGAAGTGGCTTGGGAAAGGGAAGTCTAGGCTTCCATGCTAAAGCTGCTGCTGCATGGATGGCTGGAGATTGTTATTTTACCCTTAATGTGACCAAATCTGCAGAAAAATAGGGGCACAATGCTGCCGGACAAAAAGAAAGAAAAAGAAGGTAGTTTCATTGGCCTGTGATGCATTCTACTTCTGCTAGGTCTGACAGGGCTGTTGTTTTTTCCAGTTTGTTAATGATAAAAAAAAAAAAACATGACCAAATTAGTTTTCTATCTGTACCGATTTTGTTTTCTCCCTAGAAATCTGCATAATAGTTATATTATACATGCAAAAGTAGGAGCAAGCTGTCATGTTGGCTCAAAATAATGACACTATGCTGTTGAAAGAAGTGAACGGAGCAAGCTTTTTGCCAGCTAAAAAAGAACCCAGTCCTGCTGTATAACAGGTTGCGTGGAGCTGTCTGGTTTTTTGACAATAAGGCTTGAAATGAGAGAAAATCTGCTAAGAAATGTGGCTGTGAGCCTGGCGGAAGCATCAGATTTCTGGAAAAGACAAAAATATAATTGCGGCTGGCTGAGGGAAGGCTGCAAAGATTCTACTTCATTGGGCCGCTATGGTCCAGATAGTCTAATCAAGTCTGTCCGTGGAGATTAAGGACCCGTTGACGCTTCTGAATCCAAACGCCGATGACTTCAATTGCGTTCGACTGTCCCGAGCCGTCAGCTCCTTTCTTCCCTTCATCAACTACACGAGCGCCAATGTGACAGTCAGCAGATAACGTCCGAGACGGCCAGCGTTAGCTTAGCTCCTGACGGGTCAAGTGGAAAACGGTGCCGGATAACACTTTGTAATAGCCGTCTCCGTCTAAAACGGTTATATCCACATTGCTGAACTCATTGACTGCCATTGACGGCGCTAGACGTCCAATCCATCCATCGATCATTCAATCATGCTGAAAGTTGAGCATTCACAACCACTCCTCCCAGTTTAAACAAATTGGTAGTCTATCGTTTTCAATGGCAATGTGTTTTTTTTTTTTAATTCCACTTTCCAGTGTATTTTTGTTTGTATTCATCATATTAATTTGATTAAATTTGGTTTTAGTAGCATTTAACTAAAATAAAAATATATTTATTTGGTTAAAAAAATACATAAAAATATTATTTCACACCTTGATGCCAATTTAATTTAGCAAATATAAATTATTGGAGGAATTCATGAATATATAAAGATACTAGTAGTATTCATAAAAACTACTAAATATGAAAAATGACAAAATTCTAAAATTTTTTTTTTTTTTAAATCATCAAAGAATATATATTATATCCAGAAAAAAAGTAAAATTTAATTAAATTTAAAATATAAATTTTAAATAGCAAATAATAAATTTGCAAAATAACAAATGATTAATAATAATTTCCCCTTTTTTCACATTTTCAAAAAAAAAAAAAATTTAATTTAATTTAAGCTTTTAATTTTTTACTTAATTTTCCAATTTTATTCTTTTTGAATTTAGGATTTTCCTGTTTTTAGTTGTATTTTTCTTATTAATTTTTTGTTTTTTGTTTTTATTAAATGATATATGATTTATGTTTATTTCTTAACTCATTGGTTCCCATTGATGGCGATAGATGTGCAATGAATTTTGACTGGGAGGAATTGAACGATCGCTGCCAGCCCCCCCAGTCAAATTGGACGTCAATCGCCATCAATGGCAGTGAATGAGTTAAATGTATGTTCAAGAACCAGAGGGTTAAAGATGAGTAATGATTATTAATAAGATATAAATATATATTTAATAATTTGTTTGTTTTTTTATGACCAAAACCTGTCTTATAAAGGACTAAAATGTCATGATTTTTGTTTTGGACATTTGCGTAATTTGATCAATTACTTTATTTGAATGCTTCTTATGACAATGTCATAATTAGAGATGCACGATAATATCGGTCACCGATAGTTATCGGCCGATAATGGCAATTATGACGTCACACAGATAATCCAGATAAAACGAAATTCAACCGATAATGCAATTAGGGCTGTCCCAAACGACTAATTTTCTCCCGATTAGTCAGCCGACTATTTTTACGATTAGTCGACTAATCTATTAAAAAAAAAAAAAAAAAAAATTTTTTTTTTACTAATTTAGCAATGAAATTTTTGTTGACGCTTATCAATTCACAAAAACATATTGGAACACTTAAATTATTTATTAAAGTACAAATAAACACGTAAATAACAATAATAAATCACAAATAAACAATGAGTTCAAATGCTGGTAGAATTAACTAGTGCAAAAGAATGTAATGTAAACAGATTCAGAACACTGACTTCGCCTTTCCAACATGATTCAAAACAATTCTTAAAAAAACACCTAGCCTTAATATTATAGTATAGTACTATATATAATAGTTTTATAATTATTATAATAATTATTCATTGCCAATCAGATTTTTCATAAAGGGTGTCATTTTAAAGGTATTCTTAGTGTAGAATCTAAATTCTGAAGTATGCGGGATTAACTCCTGAAATCGTTATCTGTATATGACGAACATGATATGCTTTTATTTTGAAATGTTCACCGGAAGTACGTTCGCTAAACCGCTAACTTCAGCTTTACACTCCGCAAAAAAGCACTTTTTGTCAATGCATGTGTCAATAATAGATTTTTTTGTTCATTTTTTTCGTTTGCAAATGCTGTTAACCAGCAATTTTTCATGTTTGAAGTGTCAGCTTTTAACCGCAAGTTTGCTTTCACGAGACGACTGCCAGTGTTTCATAGCAGGCTAAAGTACCGGAAGGTTGCCTTTTTCCCCCCATTCACCTCAGTGTAGCAATGCTAACGTTACAATGTTTAATATAGATGTGTTTTCTTATTTTATATGTCTGAACTTTAATTCTCCAGCGTGTTGATAAGAGAAAGGAGTCTCACAAGCCATCAGCACGCACGCACCAATGTATGCACGCACGCACGTGCGCAGCGATAAAAGGCAGCCGTGAAAATTACCGCCCTCATTTTTATTTGCCGTGCGATAAATGGACTCATTGCATAGCGCGACAGGCTTAGCAACTTCAATAAAACATGTCGTTAGTTAGTTAGATGGACTTACAAACTGGGCGACGGCGCTTGAGGTGTTTATCCACGGCCGACGTGCAGCCAAGCTTGGCATTGAAGAGACAGGACAGAAAGAGTGTACCTTCCTTTGTTTCTTTGAAATAAGTCAATGTTTTGGACACTCTGGTGCGCTTTTTTTGGCTTTGTGCTGCTTTCCCCGCTTGCATACAGAGCGCGTCTGAAATTCTGAACTTTCCACGCATATATTTTTTAACCCTTTATTAACCGTCGACGGGATGTTGCGCTCGTCGACGGATTTACGTCATCGATGACGTCGACAATGTCGACTAGTCGGGACAGCTCTAAATGCAATCCGATAATTATATACTTGATTTAGCTTCCAAATGTGCGCGAACAACAGTTTTGTCCAATTCTGCTAGTTTTAAGGAGGTGTTTTTGCAGTGTAGTAATGTGATATATGTTAGGAATGGCTTATTTTTAAAGGCATTTTTGTGCAACTTGGGTGTTTACTCTCTAAGTAATCGTTACCAAAAGTTTACCATTAAACAACGTCATTGCCATTGTTTAGTTGTTGGAATTTACTACTTGTTCACATTTGATGTGGAAAAAAAATAGCTCTAAATTACATTTTTGCACAGTAACATTTGATCTTTTGTATACTTTAAAATTTTACACACATATTTGAATAGAATTATCGGAGTGACATTATCGGTTATCGGGTGGAAGGGGCAGGAAATGATCGGTTACCGATATCAGTTGAAAAATGTATTATCGTGCATCACTAGTCATAATCATATTTATGACATCACACCAAGCTTTCATGAATATGAATTAGGGGTGTGACAAAATATCGAAATGGTGATATATCGTGATACTTTGTATCCCAAAAGGTTATCGATATGCTCCTGCAAGAATCGAGATATCATTTTAAAAAGGTGTCAATGTATAAATAAAAAACAACAACAAAAAATCTTCCACCACAATAGTGTCCCAGGTAACTCTAAGGCTGCCATTGATGGTGCTCGACGCCCAATCCATTTAGACTGGGAACGTTTGTTCATTCGAAATAGGGCTGCAGCTATCGATTATTTTAGTAGTTGATTAATCGATGAACTATTTAGTTCAAATAATCGTGTAATTGGATAAGGAACATAAAAAATTTAAATACCTGAGCTGAGCCTCACACTGTATATATAAAAAAAAAAAGAGGATCTATGTACAACATAAGAACAATTGGCTAACTTACATGGCAAAAGTCCGCTAGCTTAAATGCTATTAAATGCTAACGCTTTTTTACAATGCTCTTAGCAAATGGTTCAGATACATATTCCCACAAAAAACGGCTAAATATACCTTTGAACTAAATTACGAATGCATTCAAAAAAATCATTAGCTCAAATAAAAACTTAAAAACAGGTAGCAGACGGATTCAGCAATGTGAAATGAGGTAGATTAGAGGGCCGTGTTTCCACCCAAAACAATAAAAATAAATGCAAACACTTTCACAACAAACCATTACAACGCCACTTTAATTTAAACGAATATTCGAAGCAGCATAATTTAATTGGAATCTTTTTTCCTAACCAAATACTCGAGTTAATCGATTAATCGTTTCAGCACTCATTCGAAACCAGAGCATTCGCAGTCATTCTTTCTGATTTTCGGGGCATTTACAGGTCACTTGCTGTTCATTTTCAGGTCATTTCCTGTTGAGTTTGAGTCACTGCCTATTTATTCGGGTGATTCCCAGGTCACTTCCTGTTCTGTAACTCAAAATAAAAAGGAAGTGACCCATAAAATACCCCAAACTCAACAGGAAGTAACTGAAAATTACCTTAAATGGCCCAAAATGACCTCATTGCCTGGCATTGGCTGCCACTGACAGCCATAGACGTTCAATTCGTTTGAAGTTAATATTTTCAAATTCATAATTTGGGGGAAAAAAGGGGAATAACATGTATTATGTGTATCTCTTTCCAATGCTAAATCTGAATAAATACATTGAACACAAAAACAATTTTAATAAATAATAGAAATTATGTAATAATAATTTTTTTTGGGGGGGGTGCACTACTTTGCGGTTTTTCACTTATTGCGGCAGTTTCTGGTACCCATTAACTGCGAAAAACAAGGGATCACTGTATCGTCACACCCCTAGTTAATGGTGTGATAATGTCATTTACAACATTGTTGTTTTGAAAACAGACTGTATTTATTAAGTCTGAGCGTTTCTTAAATTCCTAGAGTTTGACAATATGTGGAAAATAGTGACGGTATCCTGGCATAACATAACAAGCTTCAGAAAAAGACAAAAATATATATATTTTAAAATCTGCTTTTCTTTATTGATGGTCCTAACAGGATTATTTTTGGTAAATCGTATTACTTTTGTTGATTTCATCCATAAAACATGTAAGGGAAATTGGACTGTAAAACTAGAGGTAGCTGAAGCATGCCCAGAATTGTAAAATACGCTATAAAAGCGGCTTTATTTTGTTTATCGTGACTCAAAATGTGTAAAAATGTGATTCACGATAAAACCATTTTTGGTTAATAGTTTCCTACGGCTTTTAGCGTTATAATATTGCTTCAGTGTTATCCGTGTTGATTTTTATCTCTTCAACAACCTGAAGCTTTTTGTTTCCCCAGTGTGTGTCCGGACAGGCTGCAGAAGGTCAAAGCTCTTTAAATTCTGTTCTGTTAGACCCATTTCAATGACTTGTTACTGTCCTCTGCTGGTGAGAATTATTAAGCACATATGGAATGAGTGGAATGAAGAGTCAGCATGGCTTTCAAATATCAATATTTCTCAAATAACACTTTAATAAATACAAAAACCAGGAATTGGGATGAATAAATGTCATAATTTGTGCCGTGAGAAGACAATAAACAAATGACTTTGGTTGCATCCTATTCTCATGTCTTTTTTCTAATTTATGACAGGCATAAGTGATGCAAAAAATAATAATTAATAAAAAAAGATTATTAACCCCTTGATGCTTGAGTCTAAATTTAACTATTCCCATTGAAAATGCCAATCATCAGGGGCGGATGTAGAAAAACATTTATAAGGTGATGACGAGAGGGGGGCAGGAACTTTTTGGGGTTGGCAAATATTTCATGATGGAATATTATCAATTCTTTAGACACTGACACGATATTCAGTGGCGATTTGATTCAAAGGCCTTCGATCAATTTGATACAAAATGATGGAAGATATTTAGCAAAATCAGTTCCAATTTACCTAAAGCCATACACTTCATAATGATACTGATGAGTCAGATTCGACGTTCACTGCGTCACGCCGTCAAGTACGGCGCCATCCCACAATCTGCTTCAGTTATTCGCAGTCAGTCGCAGTGACACATGCAGCGATTTAACGCCGGATTTAGGTTGAAAAAGTACAAAAGCTGTACCGCATACAAACAGGAAGGATTGTCTCAGGAGTGATTTGTTCGAGGATTCATGGTAATTATTATATTTTTCGTTTTTTCACAAGAATTTTCAATGTAAAAAGTTCTTTGTTGTAAGGCTGCCGCCACATTGTCTAACAGACTATCATCATTCTTTGACATATTTACATAAAATAAATGGTAACTGCCCGTTTTTTTGTGTTTTTAATAGGGCTGTCAAAATTATCGCGTTAACGCACGGTAATTAATTTTTTTAATTAATCACGTTAAAATATTTGACGCAATTAACGCACATATCCCGCTCAGACAGTATTCTGCCTTTTGGTAAGTTTTACAGCAAGGCTTTCTTTTTGTGCTGTCTAACAGCGAACTCTTGTGGTCGCTTTGCGACATGGTTTATTGCTTTCTTGCCAGTTCAATATGGCTGCACGACGTCTCAGGCTGATGCCTACATTGTAATGTTGTGCTTATATGATCCTTGGACAAGATTTGTCCGTAAGTATGGTTGTTGTAAAGAATGTACATATTATGTTAGTAAGCAAAATGTTATATTTTTTGTATGAGACGCTTTTTGTTTATGTTTAGTGAACTTGTATAGCGTGCTAAGCTAACGTTGTTGCTAATGCAATGCTTGTGTACTTTTTTTGTGTAGTTTCACTACGGTCTAAAGAGGACAGTGATTTGAGGCCATTTTATTAATAAATCAGATGAAAAAGGAAGAAGTCTGATTATTAAGGCGTCGTTCAATAGCTGTCTAGCTTTGGAAAAAGTAGACGCTTCGGAGTGAGGACAGCATAGACAGATTTAAATGACAGTAGAGTGCAATGCCAACTACAGTCCTTATGTACCGTATGTTGAATGTATATGTCCATCTTGTGTCTTATCTTTCCATTCCAACAAATTATTGTACAGAATATATATATAATTTACAGAAAAATATGGCATATTTTATAGATGGTTTCAATTGCGATTAATTACGATTAATTAATTTTTAAGCTGTAATTAACTCGATTAAAAATTTTAATCGTTTGACAGCCCTAGTTTTTAACAAAGAATCGAGACTGTTTTACGTTCATATCTATAAAGAATTCGGGGATTTAAGCAATTAATCACCAAAAATTTTCACCGGAAAAACTGTTTACATATGGCGTCCGCCACATTGCCTAAAAGACTAGCATCGTACTTCGACATATTTACGTAAAACAAATGCTAACTGCACATTTTTTTTTGTTTTGTTTTTAACCAAGAATCGAGACTATTTTACGTCCATATCTATAAAGAATTAAGGGATTTAGCCATTTTTTCACCGGAAAAGCTCTGTTTACATATGGTGGCCGCCACATTGACTAACAGACTAGTATCATACTTCGACATATATACGTAAAATAAATGCTAACTGCACGTTTTATTTTGCTTATAACCAAGAATCGAGACTGTTTTACGTCCATATCTATAAAAAATTCAGGGATTTAGGCATTTATTACGTAAAATAAATGCTAACCACACGTTTTTGTTTGGTTTTTTTTTGCTTTTAACCAGGAATCAAGACTATTTTACGTCAATATCTATAAAAATTCAGGGATTTAAGCGTTTATTCACAAGAACTTTAACCGGAAAAGCTCTGCTCACATATGGCAGCCGCTACATTGACTAACAGACTAGCATCATACTTTGACATATATACGTAAAATGAATGCTAACTGCACATTTTAATTATGCTTATAACCAAGAATCGAGACTGTTTTACATCCATATCTATAAAGAATTCAGGGATTTAGGCATTTATTAACAAGACTTTTCACCGGAAAAGCTCTGTTTACATATGGCGGCTGCCATATTCGCTAACAGACTAGCATCGTATGCTAACTGCACTTTTTTTTTTTTTTTTACTTTTGACCAAGAATCGAGACTGTTTTATGTTACTAACTGCATGTTTTTTTTTTTTTTTTACTTTTGACCAAGAATCGAGACTGTTTTATGTTACTATGTATAAATAATTCATGGATTTAAGCATTTATTCTGAAGAATTTTCACCTGAAAAGCTTTGTTTACATATGGCAGCCGCTACATTGACTAACAGACTAGCATTATACTTCGATATATTTACGTAAAATAAATACTAACTGCACGTTTTTTTTTGCTTTTAACCAAGAATCGAGACTTTTTTACATCCATATATATAAAGAATTGAGGGATTTAAGCATTTATTCACAAGAATTTTCAACGAAAAAAGTTCTTTGTCTGTCATTCCACTCAATCGGCTTTGACGGCCATGCCAACAATGCAGGCCCCCTATTAATCGGCCCCGTGACTCGTGTCCCGTCAATATCATAATGAAGTCCATGCTAAAGCAATACAAAAATGCAAATAACTTTTGATGTGTATGAAGATTTTGTTGAGGGATTTTTTTAAATTTTTTTTTTTACAAAATGCGATACAAAAAATATTTAGCATTCTGATCGAATTACATTCAATCGTGCCTAAGAAATCGATATTTTGATCCATATGGAGCACAGTCACTTTCTTGAACAAAAAGTGTTTCTTCAGCATGAGACTACATAAGATATTGACTAAGAAAGTCTTGAGTAAGGAATATTTCATGCTTTTATTGGTTATTTTTCATGTTAATGTTAATGTGTGAAACGAGAACTTTACGTTATCCTTTTTGAAGTTGCGTTTGGCCATTTTCAAAGAGCCGAAAATAGCAAAGAGGTCGTGCCAAACCTCACGATTGGATTTTGAGTGGCAAAGTTTCATCCAATCATCTCCCAGAAGTGGCAATAGAAACTAAATTCAGTGTATTTATTAGTTTAGAGACGCGAATGCGTCATTGACTTCAGCAGCATGCTTAGGTCTGAAAGGGGTTTAAATCTATGTTTTAATTTTGATCTATTTTATAATCTTATTTTGATTTTATCTTTTTTTCTATATTTTATTATTATTGTTATTGTTTTTAATACTCTTATATTTTATAATATTATTTTGGTTAGGTTTTTGTTTCTCTTCCTGTACATTTTTGTTTCTCTTCCTGTACATTTTGTTATTATCATTATTGTTTTCATGGACTTACTGTAATTTTCGCACTAGAAGGCGCATCAGACTATAAGCCGCTACCCAACAAATTTGGCACGACAACGGCATTTGTTCATAGATAAACCGCACTGGACTATAGGCCACAGCTGTGCTCAATGTATTAAGGGATATTTACACCAAAAGACCATAGGACAAGATCAAATGAACCACCATGAAGCTTTGACCCGATTGGCTGCAAAGCTTCATAATTTCGAGAAGCGTCATTTGGCCATCACTGCTACCTTGGCGGAGACAGTCAACCTCTGCTGCCACCTGCTGCCAACACTGTTGTTGTCCAACATGCCTCCTAACATGCATTGCAGCGCTACAGATGTAAATAACAATCAGTATTTCTTCAGTTACTGTTCCAGTTGTAGGGATGGGAATCGAAATCCGATTCCAATTCCGAACCGGTTCCTAGTGTTTCGAGGCCTCGACATCACAATGAAAAAGCCTTAACAATCCCTTTAACGATTCCTAACAACGCATATTGCGTCGTGACGTGTCTTGTTTTCCAGACGCATCAAACTAGCATGGCGCCAAGAACCACTCGCTCCAAAGTTTGGCTACACTTCAACAGGAAAGAGGGTGAAAATAAAAGGTTACGATGGTTTAGCGCAAGCATTGCAGCCGTAAACAATGACACCACGTAGGTTCAAACGCTCGAAAGTGTGTCTTCACTTCACAAGGAAAAATTACAACAAAGCGACTTGCAGTCATTGCAAGGTAGAGATAACTGCGTCGGGAGGGAATAAACTGTACTGTCCTCACCAAGACGTCTCAAGAAGTCTCAAGTCCTGGTTATACAGCGGGCTAAACTCCCAAATGACAATGCAGAAGACGTTGGTATAATATGCTGACTTTATTCAGCCGTCGTTATGACACCATCACTTGAAGAGTGAAACTAAAAATATAAATGAAACAAATCAATTTCGTACCCAATAACAAACAGGTTTGCATCAACGTAAATCAGCTATGAATAGCTGCTAATACAATAATAACACAAATGGTTAGCATGCGTTCGCGAGCATTAGCACATCTTTCAAACCTCTACACAACTGGATTTAAGTGTCCGATCGCGAGTGGAAACACACAATAACAACACAAAAGATGATACATACAGGCGTTGCCGCTGTAGATATTTTACAAACATTAACAACGTAGGCTCGTAGCAGTGTTTCCCCTCCCTCACTAACTAGCTCACTCGCTTGGATGCGGCACTTCTTCGCGTGTAAGCGCCCTTTTCTTCACGTGAGCGCGTTCTTCTTCGCGTGAGGAAGAGCAAGGGCACCCCCACTTGAGCGTGAAAGCACCATAAAAACTAAAAGGCATGCATTTCAATATAATGGTAAATAATACACTTTAACACATGGGTCCCCAAACTACGGCCCGCGGGCCGGATACGGCCCACCTCCACATTTGGTCCGGCCCTCTGAACAATACCAGAGAGCATTTTGAATTTTTTTTTTTTTTTTACTCAATAGTGTTATTTATTTCCTGGCCTTTTTCTGTGAGGAACTCAGCGAGGGTTATTTGGTTATTATCTATTTAATTAATAGTGTTATTGTTATTTATTATTATTATATTATATTATTATTTTTATTTTATTTACTTTTGTTCCGTGAAGAATCCAGAAAGGGTTATTTGATTGTGGCTTTCTGAAAAGCAATAATTTTTTTACATTTAGGCACTCCTGCAATCGTCACAGTTTTTCTGTTTCAAACTGACCCCGAAGGGAAAAGTTATGTGGCCCTCACAGGAAAAGGTTTGGGGAAACCTGCTTAACACATATTGCCAAAGGCAGAACAATGACCTATATGCCAATATATACCAATATTTTTTATATTTATTAAAAAAATGTTTCAGTAAAATGTTACACATTCTTGTGCATTTGCCACTTATTGCCACAGTTAACATTGAGGCTTTGGGCCTCTTTTGACCTCGTTATGAGTTTGTAAGGTTGTGACTTCTGATTAAACTGAGTTTGTAAGGTTGTGACTTCTGATTAAACTAACTCGATGCCAATCAAAATGTTTTTCTTTTTCCCCAAATTAGAATCGACAAGAGAATCAATAAAAAATCGAATCGTTAAGCAATATCAATAATGGAATCAGAATCATAAAAATCGTATCAATTGCCATCCCTATCCAGTTGTTTCATTAATTGCTAGTTATGGTGTTTAGTAACACGTTATTTGACAGTGGCGCCATAAGACTGTCATTAGACAATCATAATTATGTCATAACACTGTCATGAGCATTAATGAATGCTTATAACACATGTCATTTAGTGTTACCCAGCAAATCATCTCACTTTTGAATGGATAAAAAAGATCCAAGCTGGATATAAATGAAGTTCATGGCATAATTTGCCAGATGACACTTAATGACATCTGTCATGAGCAGTCAGTAATGCCCATGATAGTGTCATGTAGAGCTGAAACAAATACTCGAGCAACTCGAGTTAAAAACTGATCCGAGTAATTTTATTCACCTCGAGTAATCGTTCAATTTTGACAGCTCTAAGCACCACGTTATGCTCGGACTACTTTTAATGGACAACGCGCTGATGTCACGTGCGTAGGGGAAAAAGCAACAACAACAACAAAAAACCTTACCGCAGCCGACAACAAACGACGCCGACGTTGCTAAAAACTAGCCCGCATGATGCTACGACGGTAGCTGGTAGCATCTGATGCGTCTCATAAATATCACATGTATGTTGTTGAACTAGATGCAAAATGACATAGTCAGTGGCATTAGTAAACAGCCGCCATCTTAAAGCAGTGGTGCGCTAAGCACTAATAAAGAGCACTAAGTGCTAATAAATAAGATTAACGTTACTGTCACTCGCTCACATAATGTTAGCCCTGCAGAGGGCTAGGTTTCTATTAATTATGACCACTGTCGATGCGTGGCTAACGTGTCTTACATACAGGCTTTAACATAACATAGCGCTGTGGAGTGATGAGGGTGTAAAATAAAAACTTAATGATGCTAACTATCAATTTTATCTCAGTAGTCATTGCTGGATAAAACCCCAAGTAGCACTGGTCCCTAATGTGCTCCATTACACCCTGTATCATACATTTATTTTGAACACTGCAAAAACTCAAAACCCTATCAGGACTTACAGTTTAGACTAACTTAAAACTTAACTAGAACTTAAAAATAGCTTGACACAAATAGAAATTCAATTGAAACACGTGGGAAAAAATCCTAACTTTTAAGTGATGTGTGTTATCAAGCGTAATGGCATTTTTACGTAAGATATATATATATATTTTATAGGGCTGTCAAAATTATCGCGTTAGCGGGCGTTAATCTTTTTTAATGAATCACGTTAAAATATTTGACGTAATTAACGCAGATGCCCCGCTCAGACAGATTTAAATGACAGTACAGTGAAACGCTTACTTGTGTTTTATGGAGTTTTGCCGCCCTCTGCTGGCGCTTGGGTGCGACTGATTTCATAGGCTTCAGAACCCATGAGCATTGTGTAAGTAATTATTGACTTCAACAATGGCAGGCTACTAGTTTATTTTTTGATTTAAAATTTTACAAATTTTATTAAAACGAAAACATTAAGAGGGGTTTTAATATAAAATTTCTATAACTTGTCTTTATAGTTCATGGATCGCTTTAACAGAATGTTAATAATGTTAATGCCGTCTTGTTGATTTATTGTTATGATAAACAAATACAGTCCTTATGTACCACATGTTGAATATATATATCCATCTTGTCTTATCTTTCCATTCCAACAATGATTTACAGAAAAATATGGCATATTTTATAGATGGTTCGAATTGCGATTACTTGCGATTAATTACGATTAATTATTTTTTAAGCTGTATTTTACTCGATTAAAATTTTTAATCGTTTGACAGCCCTAATATTTTATAAGATCTAAACGTTTTTTGAGTGAAAGCAGTGAATTAGTCTGAGATGCAATTGTTGGCTGTTTTCAACATGGAACATCAAAAATAAAGACATTGATTGACCAAAAATGGTTCAATATTAGATGAAATGTCTTGTTTTCTCATGTATATTAATAATTGCTCTTCACCTAAAAATATACAGTATGTTTTATCCGATTACTCGATTAATCGATAGAATTTTCAGTCGATTACTAAAATATTCGATAGCTGCAGCCCTTGTGTCATGTCATAGTTAAGACGGTCTTATGACAGTCTTATGCCGCCGCTGTAAAATAAAGTGTGACCTATTGACCCAAATAAATCAACAAATAAGCTGCACTGGACTATTAAACAGCAGGATTCAAAATGAAGGACAAAAGTAGCGGCTTATAGTCCGAAAATTACGGAATGGATACACTGTAAATTCAGGCATCAAGGTGTTAAACCGAGCAATAGGCAGAAATAAATCTGTACATAACCGGATTTCATTGCAGAACGTTTCTTCAGCCGAACCAGCCATTTTACAGCCTCTTCGCTGATTTTTCCACACTACATGATATACTATAGTATGACTATACATCCATCCTTGACCTCTTTCAGTATTAAACACGATATTTAATATAGTACAAAAGAAAATTACACAAGTGATGACCAACTTATTTCCCCGGGTACTTTACATTCACTTTAATAGCCATCTCGAAAGCACATGACGGCCATCACAGCAGTGTTGACACTTGCGTTGACCCAATTCTCTCAACTGGACCAGTTGGTCGTTCGCTCGCAGGCCGGCTGCCTCAGATTTGGAGCTTGATCCCACGGGCCGAGCCGCGACAATTGAAGCTTTGACTTATTTCATTTTTATTTTTTTGTTGGAAATAAAACCATCCTCTCGTAGCTCGTGGGTTATTAATACCGACAGAGCCGACGGAATGTTCTGCACTGATTCTCTGGGACTGCATCGCATCACCAGAGTGAAAAGGGAAGGGGAGGGGAGGGAAAGGAAGGTGGCCTCCCTTCACTTCCATCTGTCCTTCTATCACATCTACAAGGCCTTGGAAAGATATGAAAAGACATTTGAACTTTTATTTCATATCCTTCATATTCAGCTTGATGGATTGTCCATTTACTGCTGCAGGCAAACAGATGATTTGTCATTCATTGCACCTTTCCTGCACTAAGGGTGCCTCGATTATTGGAAGAAATGACAACTACCGTATTTTCGGACTATAAGTCGCAGTTTTTTTTTTTCATAGTTTGGATGGGTGTGCAACTTATACTCAGGAGCGACTTATGTGTGAAATTATGAACACATTATTGTATCATTTCACATGTTATTTTGGTGTTTTGGAGTGACACTGATGGTTTGGTAGACTTGTTAGCATCTTCTTTATGCTATAGTTACTCTTAATAGCTATGTTACGTTAACAAACCGGCTACGTTCACATTTCGTTGTTCGTGCATCATGTAACATTATCATACTGTACACTTATTCAGCATGTTGTTCTCTATTGTAGATTTATCTTAAATTGCCTTTCATGTTGACATATCTGTTCTATGTGTTGGATTTTATCAAGTAAATTTCCCCCAAAAATGCGACTTATACTGCGGTGAGACTTATAACGGTGGCCGAGAGGTGTCAGGCGAAATGCAAAGTCCAAACACTTTGCGAATAGAAAAAGCACGAACCCTAATTGCAAACGCTTTGCAAAAGAAAAAAAGCACGAATGCAAACTGCCACAACACGATCCCCAATTCCTAAAGCGCAATCGCAAATTGGCAAAAGCACGAACCCCAATTGCCACAACACGGCAGCAAATGGCTCGCAGCATGAATGCAAATTGCCACAACACAATCCCCAATTCCTAAAGCGCGATCGCAAATTGGCAAAAGCACGAACGCCAGTTGGCACAACACGACAGCAAATGGTTCGCAGCATGACCGCAAAAGGCTCGCAAGACCATTGCAAAGACGATGACCCAGAAGTTAAAAAAATAAATAAAAATAAAAATAAATAAGACGACTCTTCTCTATATGCGCTTTGTGACCATCTCTACGGGCCTCCGCAAAGTTGCCCCCCTCCATCAGACGCAAATTTATATAAAAATGATGTTAATCGTTTGTGCTGCAACGGTTTTGTAGATACAGTATTATGCTTTAATTGAGATATTAATTTCGAGTGGGGACGTCACTTGTAGCTTTGTCTTAGCTTAGCTCCCGCAGCTAATGGAGCGTACCAACTCTCTCAATAACAGATGGGTTTCCTAACAACTAACATGAACAGAGCACAAAAAAATTCGGGTCTATTTTGCGGTAAATTGAGATATTAATTTCGAGTGATGACGTCCCTCTAAACCCCTCATTAACTGCAAAACGGTTCCGAATTTGTGCCATTCGTTTGTGCTACTTGTTAGGACACCCCTCTGTTATGTTATGTTAATGGAGCGTACCATTAGCGGTGCAACGGTTTGCGGTTCAAAACCGAACCGTTCGATTCGCCCTGTACGGTTCAATACACCATTATGAACCGCGCCTTTTCGGTTTTGCAATTAATGTATTCCGAACGCTTGTGGAATGAATTGGTCGAGCTCTGTGTGCCTGTGTGTGACGTGAAGCACCGCTGTGAAGAAATTCCCACCCCGCAAGTAAATGTCGGATCGCTGTCAAGCGCCTGTGTAATAGAAGCCGAGTAACGCCCTCTCTCACTTACGAGCGAAGTGAAAGTGAAACAAGAAAGAAATAGCTATGGCGAGCGGTGGAGAGACCAAATTTTGAGGAAGCACCGGCTTCTTTCAAATCTGCGGTGTGGTAACATTTTGGTTTCCCCGTGGACTACAATGCGCAAGGAGAGAAAATATTGAGAAAAAAAATGCAAGCATTGCTCGGTGCTTGTTACCCATGGTAATGGCAACACTTTTATAACAGGACTCCGGCACCTCAGCCTGCATCACCCACAGATATCACTTTCTCAGGGCAGGAAAACCCCAAAGATGACACCAGTGAAGACACACGGCAGGCTTCGTTAATTTATTTGCAACGCTTGACCCGCGTTACATTGTTCCCTCGCGGACATATTTTTCCAACAACGTAATCCCCGACATTTATGAAATGGCACGCAAAGCCATCGAAGATGATTTCACTAAAGCACATGGTTTCGCCCTGACCACTGATAGTTGGACGTCCCGTGCTACAGTGTGCTACTACCTAACTGTGACGGTCCACTATAATTCATACCTGTCAAGTTGTACGGTCTCGTCGTAATTTGTACAAGTGAGCACTGATTTTTAAATGTGTACACCGTACGTTACGTTCAAAATCTGCACGTTTTTCGTGCATTATGTTTTTTGTTTTTTTTTTCATCCGTTCGGATTTGGTCACCGTTTCTGCAACGAGACAATGTTCGTTAATACCTTGGTTGAATGACGCGAGAAAAAGTCAGACACGGAGAGGGAAGAGTGTTTGTTGAGACGCTGTAGCAAACGCGATGCTAGGCTAGGTGGCTCCAATATTTCCTAACTGTAGCAGACAGAATACAATCTACGCCTAGATATCGCATGCATATAGAACTACATGCGAAATGACAGACTCGGTAGCGTTAGTAAACAGCCGCCATTTTAGAGCAGTAAACTGCTCAAAAAGGCTCTGTTGTAGTAAACCTTCCGAGCGAACCTAAGCCATTTTTTATCTAAAATACTTCTAAATCGGCAAAATCTTGATTTGAGTCTATCTTTAAAGGATGAAACAGTTTTAAAATTTTCACATGTTGAAAGTAGACAGAAGGGAACTAATACAAAAACGGGAGCAATTTTATCAACTTTAACGGTTGATTTACAACATTAAATGACCTCCAAACATAGCAAAGTTTACTATGTTTTTTGTTTTTTTTTAATGAAAAAAACAAACAAACATGAAAGGTATCACCAGTTACTTTGCCAAGTAACTTTTTTACGACTGTGTGTGCATTTCAGTAGCCAGTTACTACACTAGCCAAAGAGCTAAGAGGCATTTTAACAGTCGAAAATGTTTACATTTTAAGTGTTTATTTCATTTTTTAAAAAGCAAAATAGAGGCAGTTTAAAAAAAAAAAAAAAAAAAGCAAACCGAAACCATGATCCCAAAACCGAGGTTCAAACCGAACCGTGGGCTAACTCAACCGTTGCACCCCAAGTACCAACTCTCTCCCTCTGTTATTTTAATGAAGCGTACCAACTCTCTCAATAACAGAGGGGTGTCCTAACAACTACCACAAACGAATGGCAACAATTCGGAACCATTTTGCAGTAAATGAGGGGTTTATAGGGACGTCATCAGTGCTTAATTTGTAAATCATAAGGTGCCGGAACGCAAAGTACATATGACAGCGCAGGGATGACTAGACACGCACAGGTCCCGGAACACAGGCAAAAACTGCTGTCAAAAACAACACGCAAATGCCCACTTGCCATACTGTGGGACTTACAAGCCTCAATTTCAGATAATATCCATGGTATAAATGCTATGACAACAATTTACAATTATTTTGGCTTTTCTCTGCACAGCACGGGCAATTGCCCACATAACCACATTTACCGGTCTGGTCCGGTAACACTGAACGCAGCCTTTTTTTCTCCTGACCCTCACTACGCTCCGTGTTGTGTGGAGCGGTAAGATGGGTCTAAAAAATCCAGCCCGACCCGACCTGGCACGCGGGTATTAAAGACCAACCACTGTGCTTGAAAGCCATTCTTTGGCTAGTTTCATCCCCCCCGTCTTCTCTGGCCCCAAAGTTCCCACCGCCTTACAAATTGTACAACCCAAACCCGAATTTCCCATAAGAAGCCAGGGGTAGTAAGTCTGCTTCACCTTCAACTGAGCTGCTGTCCAAACCCCGTCGCTGGAGGATGTCGTGCTTTCTTCTCCGCTCAGTGCACTCTCCTCTCCTTCTGCACCTTCCTTTGAGCGAGAGGATGTGGCGGTTCCCGCCTTTCGCTTCAGCTGCTTTACCGGGCTAGCTGATGCCAGGGTACAGGCCTGTTGTTCCGGCTCTTGGTGGTTCACCTGGCTGACTGCTGGCGCTGTAGCTGGTCCCGAATCCGGGTGGCGCTGAACCTGACCAGCTGCTGCCACGGTAGTAGCCTTCTGCTTGGCTGGCTCCCCGTGAACCTGGCTACCTGCTGCGGCACTAGCCTCCTGCTGCACCTGCTTCTCACTGTTAGCATGTTTGCTGCAGCTTCCCTGTTCGCCGGCTGTGGCTTTTTTGACTCGTTTTGAATCTTCCTTTTTTTGAAAGAAAAACTGTAAATTCAATTGCTTTTTTGGCATGTTGAAATAATGTTTAATCCGATTCCTGGCTGCGTGCTTTCCAGATGCCACCGTTTTTGTTTTTTTTTTTATGTCGGGGAGGGGCGTAATTTATCATCACCAAATCTCCCACTCTTTCAAATGACGATTTTTTTTTTTTTTTTTTTTTTAATAAACAGCATACAATTCTTGGGATTTTTTTCTGTAAATGAATTTATGCACATTTTTTTTTAATGAATTTTAAAAAAATAAAAATAAAAATAACTTTTTTATATAATATTATGGGCTCTTATTGGTGCGCCAGCACGACGCTCCGATTGGTGGACTGCATAGCCGCCCGCCAGTGACTTGGTTGTTTGTTTTGTATTAGGGTGGCGGAAAGAAGAATAAAATGAGGGGGTAAAAAGCGTCAAGGTTCCTGTGTTATTTTCGCTGCCAAGCTTTCACCTAGCAAGTGTTACAATTTAAAGCAACTGTTTTCTGTTAAGCCCAAATGCTCGATGAAAAGTTTGGGCAACCATGACTTTAGAGTGGTGGTTGGTTTCCAGTGTTATTCAATGTGTGCTCCGTGCTTTAACTACTGCAAGTCGTGGCGTTATGTACTAAAGAGGGCGTCAGCATTAAAGGCGGCGAAACGTCTTACACAATGCTCAGGGCGCTTGCGCATGCATTCACACGCATGCGCACATCGGTTAGAGGCGGCCATTACTCATTATTTTTGTTTTTATTTAGTTATTTAGAACCTTTTCACAGCCTCAAAGATACTTTTTGCATGTATTACCCTCTCATACTTTTAACCATTGTGTTTTTATGTGTTAGCTTTGAAGCAGTTGACCACATTAGTCACGTAGCGTGTTTAAACCGTCCTTATTTGATATAACTACATTTAAGTATTTTCTGCAGGCATTTTTCTAGTACCTTATTCCTGTATGCATCTAAACAAAACGAGTTTAGAGCGCACGGTAGTACTTTAGGTGTCAAATTCGACTAATGTAGGACGTTTCGCCGATGTAGATTATTTTGGCAGAACACCGGAACATGTTCCGGCACAAATTAACCCCTGGATGTCATCACTCAAAATTAATATCTCAAGCCCCCCAATTTACAGCAAAATGAACCTGAATTTTTCAGTGCTCTGTTCGTGCTAGTTGTTAGGACACCCCTATGTTATTGAGAGAGTTGGTACCCTCCATTAGCTGCGGGAGCTAAGCTAAGAAAAAGCTACGAGTGACGTCCCCACTCGAAATTAATATCTCAATACAAGCATAATACTGTATCTACAAAACCGTTGCAGCACAAACGATTAACATCATTTTTATATAAATTTGCGTCTGATGGGGGGGGCAACTTTATGGAGGCCCGTAGAGATGGTCACAAAGCACATATAGCAAAGAGTCATCTTATTTATTATTTATTTAACTTCTGGGTCATCGTCTTTGCAATTGTCTTGCGAGCCTTTTGCAGTCGTGCTGCGAGCCATATACTGTCGTGTTGTGGCAATTGGCGTTTGTGCTTTTGCCAATTTGCAAATCGCGCTTTAGGAATTGGGGATTGTGTTGTGGCAATTTGCATTCGTGCTGCGAGCCATTTGCTGTCGTGTTGTGGCAATTGGGGTTTCGTGGTTTTGCCAATTTGCAATCGCGCTTTAGGAAGTGGGGATCGTGTTGTGGCCGTTTGCATTCGTGCTTTTTTTCTTTTGCAAAGCGTTTGCAATTAGGGTTCGTGCTTTTTCTTTTTGCAAAGTGTTTGGACTTTGCATTTCGCCTGACACCTCTTGGCCACTGTAACTTATATAAGTTTTTTTCCTCTTCGTTAGGCATTTTATGGCTGGTGCGACTTATAGTCCGAAAAAAATGGTAATCCATTTTCAAATGAATTATCAACTACTTTGAGAGTTCAATTCATCGTTTAGAGAAATTGCGGACGTAAAATTTGCCCAAATCCTCTTTTTTGTGCGTCTTAACCCTTTCAAGGACAGTGGACAACGATTCCAAAGGAGACACTTAAGACCTTTACCCCTTTGTAAGGTAAGTGACTATTACATTTCAAAATACAATATTAAAATGAATGAAAACTGAATACACACAGTTCCAAGTAACATTCTAAAGATGTTTTCCCCCCCATAGGATTTAACTCATTGCCTTCCATTGACGGCGATAGACGTCCAATTCATTTAAACCAGGGGGACTGGCTGTGAATGCTCATTATTTCAGAGCCATTGACAGTGCTAGAAAACGGCTAATCAACGCTAGCATCGTGTTCTTTTGTCGTAGCAAATAGTGAATGCTCATCCATTTAATATTGTTTTTTTTTGTAGCAGCATATAGTATGCGATGAAGCCATATTCATCTCTAAAATCCTGAGTTTTTGAGTAAGTCTGACGAGCTTCTGGGAGGCTTTATCAGTGCTTGTGTAGCGTCTGAGAGATATGTCAGGGCAAAATTTGGAAAGCCATTTTTTAAAATATGTTGAATTATCTAATGTTATTATTTTTAACACGAAAATATGAAGACGCTTTTCAAAAAAAAGAAAATACATATATAAGCCGCTTCCTTATAAAAGCCGCAGGGTACAAACGGCGAATAAACAGTAGCGGCTTGTAGTCCGAAAAATACAGCATATACTAATAATTTATTAATTAACAAAGGTAAAATGCTTTTGTTTTGCAAATCAATGATACAGTTACAAAGTTACATAATAGTACACTTACATAAAACTTTTCTCAGCACATACATTTTGGTTCCAATTAGGGCAGTCAAATTTATCGCGTTAACTAATTAATTTTTATAATTAATTTATTAAAAAAATATATTTTTTAAAATTGATTAATTTTTTAAAATTAATCACGTTAAGATATTTGACGCAATTAACGCATGCACGGAATGACTTGTTCATGCGTTGTCTCAAGCAGTTTACAATTACGACGTTTTATCACATTGAGAGCGAAAATGCAGAGAAATGCAAGTGGACACAGGCATTCATTGGACCGCGTCTTTTATTGGCTAAATGTTTGGCAGCCACCACTGACAATCATGGTTGCCCAACTTCCCATCATGCATTTGGGCAGAGCAGGAGACGTTCTTTTTCTTAACACGCCTAATTGAATAAAACGCAGAACATACTATATACCATTTGCAGGCACCACTGACAGTCATGGTTGCCCAACTTCCCATCATGCATTTGGGCGGAGCAGGAGACATTCTTTTTCTTAACACGCCTAATTCAACACAACGCAGGACATACTGTATACCAGGGTTCACTAAATCCGGACCTCGGTGCCACTTTTCCTGTCGTGTTTTCCACGTCTCTCTAACCTAACACACCTGAATGAAATGATTATGTCATCAGCAACCTCTCCAGAAGCCTGAAAATGATCCTGATTATTTTGATTCAGGTGTGTTGGAGGAGGGAGACATGGAAAACACGACAGGAAAAGTGGCACCGAGGTTAGGATTTAATGAACCCTGCTGTATACCATTTGCAGCCACCACTGACAGTCATGGTTGCCCAACTTCCCATCATGCATTTGGGCGGAGCGGGAGACATTCTTTTTCTTAACACGCCTAATTGAACCCAACGCAGAACATACTGTATACCATTTGCAGCCACCACTAACAGTCATGGTTGCCCAACTTCATGCAGTTGGGCGGAACAGTTAAGTCGCTACAGTATCATTTATTGAAAGCACAACAAAAATAATATTACTATCTCTCAAAAAAATAATGTTCACAAAAAGAAAAGCGCTCAATGCAAAGAGAACTGGCATTCCCTATCAAAATAGCGATGCAAAATACACATAAAACTTACTCCGACTTTGCCTTGGCTAGATACAAATTTTATTAAAACGAAAACATTAAGAGGGGTTTTAATATAAAATTACTATAACTTGTACTCAAATTTATCTTTTAAGAACTACAAGTCTTTCTATCCGTGGATCCCTTTAACAGAAAGAATGTTAATAATGTTAATGCCATCTTGTGGATTTATTGTTATAATAAACAAATACAGTACTTATGTACAGTATCTTGAATGTTTATGTCCGTCTTGTGTCTTATCTTTCCATTCCAACAATAATTTACAGAAAAATATGGCGTATTTTAGAGATGGTTTGAATAGCGAATAATTAATTTTTAAGCTGTGATTAACTCGATTAAAAATTTTAATCGTTTGACAGCCCTAGCTCCAATACATATTCGCATCTAAAATGTATAGCAGAGTACTATGACAGTAAATAACAAGTGATTTATACAAGAGCCAATTAGGTGGCTCCTTAGAAAAATAATCAGTGATTAGTCGCCTATCACACGACTGCACACAGATTAATTGGACATACCACTGACTACTGTACTGCGAAATGTTGATTGCTAGGAAGGCAACTGCGTTTGTCAATGAAAGGTCCGAGAATAATCTGAATAATGAAAACCTAAAATAGCCCAGACTTTATTTATAACGCTGGAGCTATTTGCGACAAAACAAAGAGCGAAGCAAGGTAGCTGTTTTAAATTACTTTTCATGGAATTTCATTTACATCTTCATCGTTTGCAGCTTTTTCCATGTTAAACACAGCTATTTTCCAATTAAAAAAGCGGACGTTAAAATCAATTCTTTGTTCCTTCTTCAATGTACAGATAAGCATCGCCGGTGTTAAAAATATCCCAGGTGGTGTATATTCACGCTCTCGCCGGCTCCTTCGCACCATCTCCATCTGTAGCGTAGTGGTGGAATGTAATGGATTACAAATACTCGCCGTCAGGCTATATGAAAAGAATAATTGTGATCTTTTACTATAACTCTATATTCACGGTAGATCAAGTCATAGCTATTTTGATTAGCCATAGAAGTGTCCCCAAGCTTCAGCCTTGACATTCTATTAGATTTATTTTATATTTAGCACCCTAGTCATAATCACTGAAGGGAAAAACTCCATTTCCACTAGGCCGCCTAAGCTTATGTTACACACACGACACAACACGACACAAAGACACAAGCTGAGAATCTTGCTCAAGGGCATCAAACTAGCATTTTGGCAAAGAAAAATTTAATCAAAGTCCTGGATCTGCCCCAATCTGCACTTCCTCCAAACTTTTTGGCTCAATAACCGCCTACTCTTTTGCCTGAGGTACAACGCTTGGTTTTGGGAGGTACAGTATTATTTTTAAAAATGTGTTTAGACTACTGTATATCATAACGAGCAATAGGGTTGTCAAAAGTATCGAAAAGTATCGACGTATGAATATGATATTTGATTTTTAAAGGGAACGTCAGACTTAAAGACTTGTAGACGCTAATAAGCCACAATTGTTCTCTTTTACTGAAATATGTTTTTAGAAAAACATATTTTATTGCCAATGATTTAAAAATCTATAATATTATTACATGTTTTGACCTACGGAGGGCGCCATGTTTAACGCGCGCTATGCACACTGGGGATGATGATGCTATTGGGCTGGACTGGGAGAATGTGCTAGCTAGCAAGCAAAGCTACTATGAAGACTGGCATGATTTGTCACATTCTGTTGCTGGTCAAATTGTTTTGTTACAGAGATGTGGGATGACTTCCAAACGCCATACCTGCATCCAATTCCAGCTTATCAGCTGTGCCTTTAAACCGATCCTAGGCGGCTTGCCAAGACCGACTCTGGAGACCTTCATCCAATTCGGTGGTTCTCAATTATTTTCTGTTACAACTCCCCTCAGGAAGACCTAAACGTTTCGCGCCCCCCCAAATCTGCCGCCACTGTAAATTGTATCATTTGCCTATAAATTATTATTATAAGTACACCTCTGCATAACATTGTGTACTTTTTAATATTAAAGAAAAAATATATAGCCCAATTTACAAATAAGTATAGAAAAGACTTAAAGTGCATCACTTTGCCTGAATTTAAAAAAAAAAAAAAAAGTCACATCCAATCTGTAAAAATTATTATTTTCACGGAACAAAAGTAAATAAAATAAAAATAATAATTTTTACAATTATTATTTTTATTTTATTTACTTTTGTTCCGTGAAGAATCCAGAAAGAGTTATTTGATTGTGGCTTTCTGAAAAACAATCCATTTTTACATTTATGCACTCCTGCAATCGTCACACCTTTTCTGTCACAAACTGACCCCGGCCCCTCATCAAAGAAGGCAAAAGTTATATATATATATATATATTAGGGCTGTCAAACAATTACAGCTTAAAAATTTGTCGTAATTAATCGCAATTAATCGCAATTCAAAACATCTCTAAAATATGCCATATTTTTCTGTAAATTATTGTTGGAATGGAAAGACACAAGACGGATATATACATTCAACATACTGCACATGTATCATACATTTATTTTGAACACTGCAAAAACTCAAAATCCTATCAGGACTTACATTTTAGAGTAGCGTAAAACTTAACTAGAACTTAAAAATGGCTTGACACAAATAGAAATTCAATTGAAACACGTGGGAAAAAATCCTAACTTTTAAGTGATGTGTGTTATCAAGCGTAATGGCATTTTTAGGTATATATATATTTTTTTTAAAATAAGATCTAAAGGTTTTTTGAGTGAAAGCAGTGAATTTGTCTTTTTTTTTTTTTTTTAATTCTAGTTACATCTGAGATGCAATTGTTGGCTGTTTTCAACAATATACATCGAAAATAAAGACATTGATTGACTGAAAATGGTTCAAGATTAAATGAAATGTCTTGTTTTCTCATGTATATTTATAATTGCTCTTCACCTAAAAATATATTTGTTTTATCCGATTACTCGATTAATCGATAGAATTTTCAGTCGATTACTCGATTACTAAAATATTCGATAGCTGCAGCCCTAATACACACATACATATATATATATATACACATACATATATACATATACATATATACACACACATATATACATATACATATATACACACATATATATACACACACATATATATATACATACACACATATATATATACACATATACATATATACACATATACATATATATATACACACATATACACATATATATATATAGTACTGTACATTGTAGTATTTTGTTCTTTTTTGGGGGGGGAATAATTATTTTCGTTTTAATGTTTAGCAACTTGAGCTGTGGCTGCGGATTTAGTCTGTAAGTTCTATTTCGATTTTATATAAAATATTTCAGTTATTTTTTGTTATTTTATTTATCTATTTTAACATTATATTCATGTTAATATTCCAATTTGCAAATATGTTGTGAAAAATTTAAAAATCCTGTTCAATGGATTTTTTTCCCTCGAAATAACACATTTTAGAGCTATAATTAAAATACCGTGGTACCGTGAAACTTTTTATTTCGGTGGGGGGAATGGGGGAATTATCAATATTATGTATTTGTGGAGTTTTACCTTTCACTGAATTTTTTTAGTAAAATGCAGTTTTGAAAGTTACAGCTTAGTTACACCTACAGAAGTGTCTCGAGAAAATCCGTTCAAACAGGATGGTGTCAGGACGTTGTAGAAAAAGAGCCCGGTGAGTAGAAGACCACCGATGGTGTAAGGATTTGAGTTATAAACACATCGTGTTTAAGTGGATAAGAGAAGAAGTGGGAGGAGAAAATGAACCTGTGTGAGAAAGATGCGCATTAGCATTTAACCCCTTGGTGCGCAGCAGGCCGCTCGCCCTGTCAACAGCTCCAACTCAATAATCAATCACATGGAGGCGAGCGGCGCAAACAGCTCGGGAAGGCAAATCCTCGCCTCGCTCCAAAAATAACCAACCCGAGTGTTTGATTTGTGCTTTTCTCGTGTCCCAGAAAACAAGACGCTGTCGGAATGTTGCTTTCATGCTGCAGTAGAGGAAACATCTTCACCACGGTCAACACTAAAACGTACTTTAAGTCCTGTTTGGAGCTTGTGGCGCCTTTCTCGCAACTACACGGGCACAAAACAATTGGAATTGTCATTCTCAAGTGACAGCCACTAAAAGTTGGATTGAATTTTTTTGTCAACGTGGTAGTAATTGTTTGAAGGTTCAAGATTTTCACAGTTCACACATACAGAAGAGTATGCATTTCTGCACACTGATATTTCCGTACATTCCAGAACATTCTATTATTTTAATATATCTCAACCAATTCAAACCATTCACACTTAAAATGAGTTGCAAAATTCATTCCACATTCCAAATATTCTTCACTTTCCGCACATGAAAAAAACTATTCAACGACACATTCAATAAAAAGTTTCTCATTCTAACTCTTCTGCTCAACTTGGGAGCCATTTATTGCATTGCCAAAAGTCCCATAGTTTCCATTTTTCCACATTTTCCATGACAATGTTTCCAATTCATGCATATATTTTACATTTTCATCACTTTCTTAAACATTTTTGACTGAGCCAAAGCATTCCAATATAACAAACACAGCTATGACGCCTTGGAAAACCATCTACAGGTCCGTTTACCCATCCATCAACCAATGAATCTATTTATCGATACTTCCACCTATTAATATCTTCATCTGTCCATTTATATACAGTGGGGCAAATAAGTATTTAGTCAACCACTAATTGTGCAGGTTCTCCCACATGAAAATATTAGAGGCCTGTAATTGTCAACATGGGTAAACCTCAACCATGAGAGACAGAATGTGGAAAAAAAAACCAGAAAATCACATTGTTTGATTTTTAAAGAATTTATTGCAAATCATTGTGGAAAATAAGTATTTGGTCAATACCAAAAGTTCATCTCAATACTTTGTTATGTACCCTTTGCTGGCAATAACGGAGGCCAAACGTTTTTTGTAACTCTTCACAAGCTTTTCACACACTCTTGCTGGTATTTTGGCCCATTCCTCCATGCAGATCTCCTCTAGAGCAGTGATGTTTTGGGGATGTCGCTGGGCAACATGGACTTTCAACTCCCTCCACAGATTTTCTATGGGGCTGAGATCTGGAGACTGGCTCGGCCACTCCAGGACCTTGAAATGCTTCTTATGAAGCCACTCCTTTGTTGCCCTGGCTGTGCGTTTGGGATCATTGTCATGCTGAAAGACCCAGCCACGTCTCATCTTCAATGCCCTTACTGATGGAAGGAGATTTTCACGCAAAATCTCTCGATAATTGGCCCCATTCAATCTTTCCTTTACACAGATCAGTCGTCCTGGTCCCTTTGCAGAAAAACAGCCCCAAAGCATGATGTTTCCACCCCCGTGCTTCACAGTGGGTATGGTGTTCTTCGGATGCAATTCAGTATTCTTTCTCCTCCAAACATCAGAACCTGTGTTTCTACCAAAAAGTTCTATTTTGGTTTTATCTGACCATAACACATTCTCCCAGTCCTCTTCTGGATCATCTAATGCTCTCTAACGAACCGCAGACAGGCCTGGACACATACTTTCTTCAGCAGGGGGACACGTCTGCAGTGCAGGATTTGAGTCCCTGGCGGCACACTGTGTTCCTGACTTGGTTACTGTGATCCCAGCTCTCTGTATGTCATTCACTTGGTCCCCCCGTGTGGTCCTGGGATTATTGCTCACCGTTCTTGTTATCATTTTGACGCCACGGGGTGAGATCTTTCTTGGAGCCCCAGATCGAGGGAGATTATCAGTGGTCTTGTATGTCTTCCATTTTCTAATAATTGCTCCCACAGTTGATTTCTTTACACCAAGCGTTTTACCTATTGCAGATTCAGTCTTCCCAGCCTGGTGCAGGTCTACAATTTTGTCTCTGGTGTCCTTCGACAGCTCTTTCGTCTTGGCCATAGTGAAGTTCCGAGTGTGACTGACTGAAGTTGTGGACAGGTGTCATTTTTACCGATAATGAGTTAAAACAGGTGCCATTAATACAGTTAACAAGTGGAGCCTCGTTAGACCTCATTAGAAGAAGTTAGACCTCTTTGACAACCAGAAATCTTGCTTGTTTGTAGGTGACCAAATACTTATTTTCCACTCTAATTTGGAAATAAATTCTTTAAAAATCAGACAATGTGATTTTCTGTTTTTTTTTCCCACATTCTGTCTCTCATGGTTGAGGTTTGCCCATGTTGACAATTACAGGCCTCTCTAATCTTTTCAAGTAGAAGAACTTGCACAATTGGTGGTTGACTAAATACTTATTTGGCCCACTGTATCTATCCATTTGAATATCCAACCATCTACGCATCCCTTCTCTATGCCTCCATCATTTAGCTACCCAGTTATCATCCTTCGATTTAGCCATCAATATATGGGTTGTCCCGATCGCATATTTTCACACTCGAGCTCGAGTCTCCTTATTTTGAAGATCTGCCGATATGGAGTACCGATCCAGTACCACGACAATTCATTGAGGAAAAGAAAGCAAATCCAAAGGTATTGTAAAATACTTCAATACTTCAGATATTATCGCTCTTGCATGATGCCATCTTAATGTTAGCTTCTCATGGCAGCTAGCATGTTTTCGTACTGGCGTTGTTTAAGTAAACAGAAGAATCTTCCACACTGTTGTAACCGATTTATTGTTATTTCATTAATTAACTTAGTGGATACCATTAACTAGGGGTGGGAACCTCTGGGTACCTCACCATACGATACGTGGCTCATAATAACAACTAGCTCAAGATTAGGCATGTGCCGGTATGATATTCTGACGGTATGATAAACTTAAGCCAAAATATCAAGATTTCACGGTATTGCAATTACAGCTCTAAAATGTGTTATTTTGAGATGTTTGGGTGTGAAAAAAAAAAAAAAATTCCATTGAACAGGATTTTTCAAAACATTAGCAAATTGGAACATAAGTATAATGTTAAGTTAAAATAAATAAATAAATAAAAAAACATTCTAAATAATGGAGTCCTTTCGGTAACTCGCGTAGCTGCTTGGAAATGTTCATGGCAGTGTTTACTAGGAGTGCAACGGTTTGTGGTTCAAAGCCGAACCGTACGGTTCGCCCCGTACGGTTCAATACGCCATTATGAACCGCGCCTTTTCGGTTTTGCAATAAATGTTTTCCGAACGCTTGTGGAATGAATTGGTCGAGCTCTGTGTGCTACGTGAAGCACCGCTGTGGAGAAATTCCCGCCCCGCCTCAAGTAAATGTCCGATCGCTGTCAAGCACCTGTGTAATAGAAGCCGAGTAACGCCCTCTCTCGCTTACGACCGAAGTGAAAGTGAAACAAGAAAGAAAACAAAAAGCTATGGCGAGCGGAGGAGAGGAGAGACAGAATTTTGAGGAAGCACTGGCTTCTTTCAAATCTGCGGTGTGGCAACATTTCGGTTTCCCCGTGGACTACAATGCGGTGGGAGAGAAAATAGGAGGGAGAGAAAATATTGAAACAAAAAAAACAAAACAATTTGCAAGCATTGCTCAGCGCTTGTTCCCTATGCTATAGGCAACACTTTTATAACATGACTCCGGCACCTCAGCCGGCATCACCCACAGATATCACTTTCTCAGAGCAGGACAACCCCGGAGATGACACCAGTGAAAACACACGGCGGGCTTCGTTAATTTATTTGCAACACTTGACCCGCGTTACATTGTTCCCTCGCGGACATATTTCTCCAACAACGTATTCCCCGAATTTATGAAATGGCACGCAAAGCCATCGAAGATGACTTCGCTAAAGCACATAGTTTTGCCCTGACCACTGATAGTTGGACGTCCCGTGCTACAAAGTGCTACTACCTAACTGTGACGGTCCACTATAATTCATACCTGTCAAGTTGTACGGTCTCGGCGTAATTTGTACAAGTGAGCACTGATTTTTAAATGTGTACGCCGTACGTTACGTTCAAATTCTGTACATTTTTTCGTGGATTACGTTTTTTTTCCTCCGTTCGTTAATACGTTGGTTGAATGACGCGAGAAAGTCAGAGACACGGAGAGGGAAGAGCGTTTGTTGTGACGCTGTAGCAAACGCGATGCTAGGCTAGGTGGCTCCAATATTTCCTGACTGTAGCCGACAGCCTACAACCTACGCCTAGATATCTCGTGCACATAGAACTACATGCGAAATGGCAGACTCGGTACTAGCGTTAGTAAACAGCTAACAACATTTTAGAGCAGTAAACTTCTCAGAAAGGCTCTGTTGTAGTGAACCTTCCTAGTGAACCTAAGTAACTTTTTATCTAGAATACTCCTAAATCGGCAAAATCTTGACTTGAATCTATCTTTAAATGATGAAACAGTTTTAAAAGTTTCACATGTCAAAAGTAGACAGAAGGGAACTAATGTAAAAACGGGAGCAATTTTATCAACTTTAACGGTTGATTCAGAACATTAAAAGACCTCCAAACATAGCAAAGGTTACCATGTTTTGTTTTTTTTTTTTTTGAGAAAAAAATGGAGAAAAAAAACAAAAACATGAAAGGTAACACCAGTTACTTTGCTACTTTGTTACTGTGTGTATATTTCAGTAGTCAGTCACTAAACTAGCCAAAGAGCTGAGAGGCATTTTAACAGTCGAACATTTTTACATTTTAAGTGTTTATTTCATTTTCTTAAAAGCAAAATAAAGGCAGTTTAAAAAAAAAAAAAAAAATGCAAACCGAAACCGAACTGAAACCGTGATCTCAAAACCAAGGTTCAAACCGAACCGTGGGCTAACTGAACCGTTGCACCCCTAGTGTTTACCTAATCCTAATTTTGTATAAATGCGAAATCATATTGGAGATGTTGCCTCCTCGGCAGCCACCCTACAAAAACATGTTTTACATCTCGGTTGGCCCGCCTCCTTCAAGCTGCGGCCATCTGTAACTTTTCTGGAGCCGAAGTATTTCCATACAAGCAATTTCGTTTTCTTCAATGGGGGAAAAGGTTTAGGAGATTCGCCTCCTCCAGCCATCGTGTAGCACAGCTGACTCACTGACATTTACCAGCAACCGGTGAGGGAGGGTTGAGCCTTACAGCTGCAAGCGAGGGATTTCTCCATTCATATTTTGGGACATAAAAAATAGCTAATACCTTAGGGACGGTATGGGACAGAAAGTTTTGCGGTTTTGAAACCTTGACGGTTTCATACCACTCTATACCTTGAAACCATTAATCGACACATGTCTACTCAAGATATGGCAATACATTAATTACACTGGTCTACAAGCAAAATGCTAATGTCAATTTGATACATTTATTACGAGATTTATATAACAACTCATCTGTTTTTGCAATTACTGATAATTACATCACAGAATGACTGGGGAAAGAAAGGTTCAGAGAGAAATCATAATGCTAGATGTTTACCACTCTTCCTTTCGAGAAGTGTCGAGCTCCCAGCCGGCGTCATCACCAACGTCTGATGTGCCGAGTAAATCGGCGTCATCTGACGCCTCAGGTTCAAACATGTAGGGATTATTTATAGATAATCTTTCCTTGGAGCCTTTGCCATTGTTAGTGTCACAAAATAGTGATCGTGAATGGTTACTTTCAGTGGAAATATCATTGATATCGTTGCTGCTGCTGCTATGCTCTTTGAGGATAGTCTTCTGTTGCGTTCGGGAATTTACGTCACACTTCTGGGTTTGAGAAGGGACTATTAACTCATTTGCTCCCAAAAGCGTATGAATACGTTCTATTTTTCATTGTTTCAGAGTCCCAAAGACAGATTTATACGTCTTTTACGTTTTTTGTTTTTTTTTTTCAAAAAAGACATCTCTGGGTCGTGATTCAATTTAGCTCCAAAGCACAAAGCTGCCCCTGGAGGGCAGTAGCGCATTTGGTAAGAGCCGCAACCCGATTCAACGGCAACGAACGGCCAAGCCAAGACGACCGAATGGATGCCAGGCGGCGGACGATCGAGCAGAACAACCGGTAAGGACGACCGGGATGCCAGGCACTGGACGACCGAGCAGAACAACCGGGACCACTAGTGCAGCGGACGATGCCTTTGAGTCCGTGCTGCTCGTGAGCAGAGCCCGCAGAGACTCAAAAAAATTCATCTTTATGAGACAGACGGCGATGAGGGAAAAGTTTAACCGGCTGTCGCGGCCAGAACAGCGACATCTTTCAGTTAGTTATGTGTAAATAAATTGTTACTTAGCTATCAAAAGCCTTATTTGTCTTGTTGTTTGTCTTATTTTGTAAAAGGTAGACATTATTCAGATGTTTGGGATGTAACTAAAGCAAAAAATAGCTGTGTATAAGTCAATGTTTGAAATGTGTGCTTTCACAAAATGCTCAATTTCTCAGTTTTTTCATCAGAAATTGGAAAATTGCTCAAACTAAGCTATTTTCTAATACTGATTTCTAAACAATGGAAAATGATATGAACTAACTTTTTTTTCTGCTGAAAGAAGAGAGTCTAATCTTTCTTTTGGTGGGTTCCATGTTCATATAGCAATAGCACAAAATTTTCTGTGGGCCTTGCAAAATCAGTCAAAATCCAGTAAAACAGCCGGGAGTGAAAGACCTTGCTCCGGTGAAAATGGCTGGGAGTGAATGAGTTAACTGACTGCAAAAAAAATAAATAAATAAAATAAAATAAACACAAATTTTCCTCGCAGTTACATGTTAAAAATGACACGGTTGTTTTGACGAACTCATCCAAAGTTTATATTCGTAAAATTGCACCGAAATCAGAAAAGCTCTTCAGTTGCCCTTTAATGTAGACACATTTCATAAGCAGTTGTACACAACCGATATATCAATCTCATGTGAAATGTAGCAACAACTAAAACTGATTCTATAATTACACCAATGTATTGTTATCATAACTAACAATTAATAACTTGAATACTTTAGCCAACCAGCACTAAAATATTTTATTGTCCAATCCATGTCACTACAGCAAGTACAATTTAGCCATTTTTATCTCTGAAGTATTTAAAGACCAGTGTTACCGATACCTAGGTCCGGAAGACCAAGCTAGTTCTAACTGACAAAATATAAACAGTTTTTGTACTCTTGCAGAAAATCTGTTAAAGAGAACCTCGGATTTAAAGACTTGTAAGCTCTAATGAGCCACAATTGTTCTTTTACTAAAATACGTTATTAGAAACAAATTAAAAAATGCCATTGATTTAAAAATCTATAATATTTAGTACATGTTTTGACCTACGGAGGGCGCCATGTTTTATGCACGCAATGGACGCTCGGGGTTATGACGTAGTTTGTCACTGTCACTAGACAAACACTACCGGTGTTCTGCAATTCCTTCTACGCGGAGAGACGTCCAACATATGCGCACATCGGTTAAAAGCCGCAAGTATTAACTATTTGTGTTTTTATTGAGTCTTTTATTACATTTTTATGGCCTCAAAACACTTTTTGCATTTGTTTCCCTCTCATACTTTTAAGCATTGAGTTTTCTTGTGGTAGCTTTAAAGCAGATTGTTGATCTGTTGACCAAATTAGTCACATAGCATATTTAAACCACCCTTATTTGATATTACTCTTTAAGTATTTTCTTAAGGCATCTTTACTATGTTCTGTCTGTAAGCATCCAAACAAAAGCCTTAAGCGCACGGTAGTAATTTGGGTGTTAAATTTGCCTCTTGTACGACGTTTCGCCGGTGTAGCATTTTGACCGAACACCTGTTTTGTCATATTCTCGTCTCGTCTCATCCCGTCTTTCTTGTTCATATCGCTTTTGCTGCTCGATTTTGGAAAAAAATCAACTGTGCTGTCAAGCTCATTAATGTTCTTCTCGGGTTTAAATTGAAAGGTTTGAAGAGATGACATGTTTATGTCGCTAGAATTATAATCTGGAAGCCCAGCTGCATAAGTCAGTGAAATCACCGCCCAGCGACATCAACAAGAATGGCGGCCTACTAGTTAAACTAATTTTACAAATTGTATAAAAACGAAAACCACAAGAGGGGTTTTAATATCAAATTATTTTAACTCATAATAAAGTTTATCTTTTAAGAACTACAAGTCTTTCTATCCATGGATCTCTTTAAAAACTATTGTCTTCCTCACAAACAGAATTTTCTTGTGCGACATTTCTGTAAATAAATACAGCAACTCTATTATTGCAACATTCTTGGAAACAAATGAGTGCCTTACTTAACAGACACTTTTGTAGAAGAAAATTTCAGGAGCAACCTGTTGGTTCCTTCATTAAACAGTAGCACCTTTATAAAAACAATATGTCAATTCTAATGGGATATAAAGCATCAAGAAATATCACCATATATTGTCACAACCTTACGGTTGACGGCTATAAACATCCAATCCAGTTTGACTTTCTATCGCCGTCAACAGCACTGGAACATGATCACTCAACGCCAACCATCCCAGTTCAAATGGATTGGACAGCTGAATAAGTTAACTGTATCTACCCATCTTTCCATTTATATGTCCATCCTTCCATCCATCTGATAGTGTTTATCCGTTACATTTGGGATTTCACTGCTTCAAGCCACATTAACTACAGCAACAACAATCAATAAGAACCAAGCCCCTGGCTAATTAGACAGCTTTATGTGTGCAACAGCCAGCAATGTGTCTGTCAGTCCGTCTGTTTGCAAAAAAAAAAAAAAATGCCATCCATCCGAAGCACGGCCAGCACCAAGCCGGAGACGGACACGCCCCCTCCGGGCTGTGATCTCCACAACCACGGTTACTACTACTACTGGTTCCGGTTCTGGAGCCCACGGCAAACAGGCCCAGTTAGCATCTGTTTGTGCTTTAAAACTCCCCCTTACTAAAACTCGAAATTATCCTCTTGTCACACAGCTCATTAATCGACAGTAAAAGTGTGGAAATGGCAAAAATCGCTGAGATTCACACACGCGCGCGCACGGAACGTAAATCCAAGTAAATACGTCGCTGCTGGCTCACCTTGTTTGACACATTTGAAGCGGACCGGGTCCTTGCAGTGTTTGATGACGGCCAGCACGTCCCGGCTGGTGAGGCCGGCCACGGGCATGTCGTTGACCTCCAGGAGCAGCTCATCCTCGGCCAGCTTGCCGCTCTGGACGAGCCCCTTCCCCGTTTTCACCTCGCCCAAGTAGGGGAACTGGCCGAGCTCGGCGCCCCCCTTCAGCTCGAAGCCCAGTTCGCCGTCCTTGCCGCGGCTGATAACCGCTTCGTGGACTTTGTTGGTCCAGTGGTTCTTCTTCTTGAGGCTTTTCGACATGGTTACGAGGGGCAACTCGGTTCACCGCAGACTGGCTGGCTACTCTCACCACCAGCAACAACACCGCCTCATGCCCGCCTCAGTGCGACTCGCCGCAGCTGGGCGACATCACCGACTCACGCCGGGAGCTGTGTCCGCTCTGCGAGGCGACGAGTCGGGCGAGAGGCTGCGACACGTCGCGGCGATTCGGGGGTGGTGGGGAAACGATTCCGCGGTCCAGACACACAGACGCAGGAGACAAACACTGGCGCGTAACCCGGATGTGAAAGCCGAAGGAGGGGAGAGATGAATGGTTCTGGTTCGGTCGTCGGAAGGGGAGGGGAGGGGAGGGGACACAACACTCCCACTACTCGGCCTGCCAGGGGCGCCGCTTCCACTCCCACCCTGGTGGGGAGGGAGGCACCCACCAGCAGCAAGCAACTTTTCATTTCACATTATTTTTCTGATAGCAAATTTTGATTTTATTACTTATTTAACCCTTTCGGGAACAGTGATCACTACAGTGGACAGTTATTCAAAAGTTGACATTTACGACCTTTGACACTTTAAGAGACACGTGACTATTTTTGGTCATTAAAAAAATATGGCAGAAAACACAGACAAGGCTGAAAAAGCAGTTTCTGCTCTCGCACCCCTCTTTCAAATAAACTGCTGTATTTTAAGCCAAAAGAACTGTTGTGTCTGATAGAACAATATGTCTATATGCTGCCATAGCAGATTCATGGCGCATTAAGTCCCTGAACTATTTTTAATTTGTCCGTTTTACCCTGAAAACCCCCGTTTACAGACGTCGCACAACCGCTTTTGTTTCAACCCATCCATAAAAAGAAGGTAATTATATTCATTATTCAAAATGTCTGTCATTTTTAGCTTTGAATCATTAACACATTGGCTCCCAAAAACGTATAAATACGTTCTATTTTTAATTGTTCCAGTGTCCCAAAGACGTATTTATGTCTTTTACATTTATTTATTTATTTATTTTTTTCATAAGAGACATTTTTGGGTTCTGATTCAACTCAGCTCCAAAGCACAAAGCTGAAAATCCATTTTAAAGCATTTTAAAAAATTTTTAAAAAAGCTCAATTTCTGTTTTTTAATCAGAAATTGGAAAATTGCTCAAACTAAGCTATTTTCTAATGCTGATTTCTAAAGAATGGAAAAAGATATGAACTTTTTTTACCTGTTGAAAGAAGAGAGTCTAATCTTTCTTTTGGTGGGTTCCATGTATATATAGCAATAGAACAGAATTTTCTCTGGGCCTTGCAGAATCAGTCAAAATCTAGTAAAACGACCTGGAGCGAAGGGCCTTGCTCCGGTGAAAATGGCTGGGAGTGAATGAGTTAATTGATGTCTAATATTTCATTTGAAAAAAAAAAAAACTACTTTCAAAAATTATTTACTCGTATATTTTAGTTTAAATTACGTCACAATGAAAATATTGGCGTCTGTAAAAAGGTCACGGATATCTACCTCATAACTATCACTTAATTGTTTTTTTTCGTTACTGTCGCATTTTCCCCAATATTTTAGATGATATATAATCGATCCAAACGAAGAAAAAATTGGAAAAAAAAACATTTAAAAGGGTAAATATATGAAAATGAAAATCTTGATTACTCCATGACGTCTGCGATTTCTGCATCTTGACCCTTGTTATATTACCATGTTTCACCCATAAAATCCCCCCAGAATCCAGCTGTGGCCATTCACAGCTGTGTCTTGACACTCAATTATACATGCTATATGGAGTTTTTGGATCGAAACAAGGTAAGTATGCGATAATATCTCGTTAAAATCGTGGCGTCTTTAATTCTGCTCTTGCACAGCAAAACCCTAACCTCCAGTTAGGGTTTTGCTGTTTAATTTTTTTTTTTTTTTTTTTTCAAATGCCCTTCTGTTCAAAATTTTTCTTACCCTAGAAAATTTACATTTTAAGCTTTCCAATGATGTATCACACGTGCAAATCGGACAATTTTGAAATTTGGACAAATTGGGGGTCTCAGAGCGGAACTTCAAGTCAAGTGTTTTCCGCCATATACAGTGAGGAGCAGAAGTATTTGCACCACTTGTGATTTTGCAAGTTCACCCACTTAGAAAATAGATCAATGTCTGAAATTTCAGTGATAGATGCATTTCCGCCTATAGAGATATAATCTAAAACAAAAATCCGGAACTCACATTGTATGAATTAAAAAAATATATACAGTACATGGCGGAAAACACTTAGGTGACTTGAAGTTCTGCTCCGAGACCCCCAATTTGTCCAAATTTCAAAATGGTCCGATATGCATGTCTGATACATCACTGGAAATCTTAAAATCTCAATTTTCTAGGGGAAAACAAATTTTGAACAGGAGGGCATTTTTTTTAAAAATATTTTTTAAACAGCAAAACCCTGCGAGCACGCGAGAGCAGAATTACAGACGCCATGAATTTAACGAGATATTATCGCGTACCTACCTTGTTTCGATCCAAAAACTCCACGTAGCATGTATCACTGAGTGTCAAAACACAGCTGTGAATGGCCACAGCTGGATTTTTGGGGGATTTTATGGGTGAAACATGGTAATACAACAAAGGTCGCGATGCAAAAATCGCAGACATTAAGGAGTGGTCGAGATTTTCATTTTTCATATATACTGTATAAACCCTTTCAAACGTTTTTTTTTTTTCTTCAATTTTTCTTTGTTTGGATCAATTATTTATCATCTAACATATCGGAGAAAATGCAATTGCAACAAAAAAATACAATTAAGCGATAGTTATGAGGTAGATATCCGTGACTTTTTTACAGACGCCATTTTTTTCATTGTGGCATAATTTGTTTAAAAGTTTAAAATATGTGATTAATTTTTTAAAGTCGTTTTTTTTTTTTTAAACGAAATATGAGACATCCATTAATGATTCTAAGCTAAAAACAACAGATATTTTGAATAATAAATATAATGAATTACTTTTGTTTTATGGCTGGGTTGAAACAAAAGCGGTTGCACGATGTCTGTAAACGGGGGTCTTCAGGGTGAAACGGACAAATTAAAAATAGTAAAAAATATTAAAATTAAAAATTTCCACCATATATATGGCGGAAAACACAGACAAGACTGAAAAAGCAGTTTCTGCTCTTGCACTCCTCTTTAAAAGAAAATGCTGTATTTTAAGCCGAAAGAACTGTTGTGTTTAATAAAACAATATGTCTATACGCTGCCATAGCTGATTCATGGCACATTAAGCCCCCGAGCTAATTTTAATTTGTCCGTTTTACCCTGGAGACCCGCGTTTACAGATGTCGCGCAACCGCTTTTGTTTCAACCCAGCCATAAAAAGAAAGAAATTAATTATACTGTATTCTGTTTTTTGATGTAAAATACACTGCCCTCTGGTGGCAGCGTTGGATCTGGCTGGACTGTCACCTTGTATATGACAAGCAGACTCTGACGTCTGACATTGATAAAGGATAGCTACGCTCTGGTTTGGTCCACATAAGGCTGTAAGTTGTTTCAGCTAATACCTATTTCCGAATGGATTTCTCATTAAGTTTACAGCTACAGTTTGTGGTGTTAAGTGTGGCAATTTGCTATGAGAATTGTAAATAAGTTACCATTCGTAGCATTTAAGGTAGCGGACTTTTGTGAGGCAAATTAGGCTAATTTAATCTACAAAATGTACACATTGATCAGACTAGATGGACATTTGAACACCAATTGTTTTATGTCCAGTGTGTTACTATAAAATGTGTGTCGTTTTGAACAAAAGTGTACATATATGTGGTACAGCTTCACAAATTGTCAAAAGTGAAGGAAGTAAAAAGCTTCAAAAAGCACAATTGCTTTGTTTGCTGTCTGTAAAGCTGAACAACTTCACATTTAGTGAGGACAGAACACGTCATATTAATAAAGTAAAGTAACAAAATAAGATACTGTGTAGTACAATAAGGTACTGTTTATGCGGGGGGGGGGAAAATAACAACAACAACCACAACAACAACTGTAGACAAAATGGCGGCCGAGACTCCGGCGTCGTAAAGTTGAAATCGCGTAAGTCAAGTGCTTTACTTTACTGAATATGTTGAGTTTTAACAGTTAACTTTTGTTTTAGTTTTCCATCAAACCTTAAAAGTTCAATTTGAAATTGGTTGACTTTAAATTTCAAGTTTATTTTTTACAATGCCTATACATGTCTTAGATGTTGCTTTTGGTAAATATGGATACAAGGGAAACCAGTTAAATTAAAAAAAAACAAAAAAAAAAAACATTAGAACTAAGATTTAATGACATAAAAACTTGAGTCTCTACAAAAAAAAAATAGATAAGTAATGAGCAGTCAGAGAGTATTTTTTTAGTAGATTCCCTATAAGTGTCTCTATCATTAGTTATGATAATTACTGTTATTATACATTATTAATGTTAAACATGTAACGTGTATGTGTGTGGGAGGGTTGTTCCATTGAATTTCTGACCCCTGAGGGGCAAAACGTGCATGAACTGACCTTGTTAGAGCGTTAGAAGTCATATTGAATTATAATTACAGGACCCTAAATGCAGCACGCGTATACTTTATAGGAGTAATGAGTAAGTATGGTAGTGTGGCTAATACATTTCAAGGGGAACTCTTAAAGAGAAAAACTAACATGAAGAAGAAAATAGTCATACTTCATATTCTCCATCGAGCAAAAATGCTGTCAATTTTAGATGTTACAGTGAACTAAACTAGCAGGACCCCAAAGGCAACGCGCATACATTAAGATGGCATTTCCATATGACAGAAATACACATGACAAATATCATTTCGCATTAAATATAGCTGTTTTGTTTGACATGAGGCAAACCTTTCAAATGTGCGCCATTAAATTAGGTCCAATACATAACTGTATTCAGAACAGATGAGAATTCTGCTAGCATGGGAGCCATGGCAGACAAAAGGGACGCACAGTCAAATGAGGAGTAAAAGGAAAGACATGAAGAGTATCTTATATTTAATATATCAAAGTAAACTACTTTCCTTTTAATCGACTTGGCAGCCCTTTAAAAGTTGGGCTTTTATTTGAAATTTTAATACTCCTTCGCGTTTGCAAACTAATCACACTTGGCAAGTTGCCTGCGCTACACTCAGTTGTAAACACTAAGTTAAGCACAAATTAAATATGTGTACATACATATATATATATATATATATATATATATATATACATACACTCACCGGCCACTTTATTAGGTACACCTGTCCAACTGCTCGTTAACACTTAATTTCTAATTAGCCAATCACATGGCGGCAAATCAGTGCATTTAGGCATGTAGACATGGTTTAAGACAATCTCCTGCAGTTCAAACCGAGCATCAGTATGGGGAAGGTGATTTGAGTGACTTTGAACGTGGCATGGTTGTTGGTGCCAGAAGGGCTGGTCTGAGTATTTCAGAAACTGCTGATCTGCTGGGATTTTCACACACAACCATCTCTAGGGTTTACAGAGAATGGTCCGAAAAAGAAAAAATATCCAGTGAGCGGCAGTTCTGTGGGCGGATATGCCTTGTTGATGCCAGAGGTCAGAGGAGAATGGCCAGACTGGTTCGAGCTGATAGAAAGGCAACAGTGACTCAAATAACCACCCGTTACAACCAAGGTAGGCAGAACAGCATCTCTGAACGCACAGTATGTCGAACTTTGAGGCAGATGGGCTACAGCAGCAGAAGACCATGCCGGGTGCCACTCCTTTCAGCTAAGAACAGGAAACTGAGGCTACAATTTGCACAAGCTCATCGAAATTGGACAATAGAAGATTGGAAAAACGTTGCCTGGTCTGATGAGTCTCGATTTCTGCTGCGACTTTCGGATGGTAGGGTCAGAATTTGGCGTCAACAACATGAAAGCATGGATCCATCCTGCCTTGTATCAACGGTTCAGGCTGGTGGTGGTGGTGTAATGGTGTGGGGAATATTTTCTTGCCACTCTTTGGGCCCCTTGGTACCAATTGAGCATCGTTGGAACGCCACAGCCTACCTGAGTATTGTTGTTGACCATGTCCATCCCTTTATGACCACAATGTACTCAACTTCTGATGGCTACTTTCAGCAGGATAATGTGCCATGTCATAAAGCTGGAATCATCTCGACTGGTTTCTTGAACATGACAATGAGTTCACTGTACTCAAATGGCCTCCACAGTCAACAGATCTAAATCCAATAGAGCATTTTTGGGATGTGGTGGAACGGGAGATTCCCATCATGGATGTGCAGCCGACAAATCTGCACCAACTGTGTGATGCCATCATGTCAATATGGACCAAACTCTCTGAGGAATGCTTCCAGCATTTTGTTGAATCCATGCCACGAAGAATTGAGGCAGTTCTGAAGGCAAAAGGGGGTCCAACCCGTTACGAGCATGGTGTACCTAATAAAGTGGCCGGTGAGTATATATATATATATATATATATATATTAGGGCTGTCAAACGATTAAAAATTTTAATCGAGTTAATTACAGCTTAAAAATTAATTAATCATAATTAATCGCAATTAATTGCAATTCAAACCATCTATAAAATATGCCATATTTTTCTGTAAATTATATATATATTCTGTAAAATAAATTGTTGGAATGGAAAGATAAGACACAAGATGGATATATACATTCAACATACGGTTCATAAGGACTGTAGTGGGCATTTCACTCTACTGTCATTTAAATCTGTCTATGCTGTCCTCACTCCGAAGCGTCTACTTTTTCCAAAGCTAGACAGCTAGTGAACGACGCCTTAATAATTAGACTTCTTCCTTTTTCATCTGATTTATTAATAAAATGGCCTCAAACCATTGTCCTCTTTAGACCGTCGTAAAACTACAAAATAAAAGTACACAAGCATTGCATTAGCAACAACGTTAGCTTAGCACGCTATACAGGTTCACTAAACATAAACAAAAAGCGTCTCATACAAAAAATATAACATTTCGCTTACTAACATAATATGTACATTCTTTACAACAACCATACTTACGGACAAATCTTGTCCAAGGATCATATAAGCACAACATTATCAGCCCGAGATGTCGTGCAGCCATAATGAACTGGCAAGAAAACAATAAACCATGTCGCAAAGCGACCACAAGAGTTCGCTGTTGGACAGCACAAAAAGCCTTGCTGGAAAACTTACCAAAAGGCAGAATACTTTCTGAGCGGGACATGTGCGTTAATTGCGTCAAATATTTTAACGTGATTAATTTAAAAAATTAATAATAATTTTGACAGCCCTAATATATATATATATATATATTACACACAGTGGGGAGAACAAGTATTTGATACCCTGCCAATGGGTTTGGCAGTGTATCAAATACTTGTTCTCCCCACTGTATACACATATACACACACACACACATATACAGGTATATATATATATATATATATATATATATATATATACATATATAGTGGTATGAAAAAGTATCTGAACCTTTTGGAATTTCTCACATTTCTGAATAAAATCACCATCAAATGTGATCTGATTTTTGTCAAAATCACTTTAACTGAAACCACACAAATATTTATAGGTTTTCATATTTTAATGAGGATAACATGCAAACAATGGCAGAAGGGGGAAAAATAAGTGAACCCTTTGCCTAAGGAGACTTAAAGAGCAATTGAAACCAATTTTTACCAAAAAATTTAAGTCAGGTGTGTGCCCAATCACTGATGAGTATTTAAAAATGTTGATTGTTGATTTGTTTAAAGCTGGGAAAGGATTAAAAAAAAAACATCTCTAAAAGTCTGGATGTTCATCAATCAACAGTCAGAGAAATTGTCAACAAATGGAGTTTGACACTGTTGCTTCTTTCCCAAGGAGTGCCCGTCCACCAAAGATGGCGCCAAGATTTCAACGCAAAATACACAGAGAGGTAATAATAAAAAAATTTTTTTTTTTAAAAGAACCCTAGAGTGTCTGCCAAAGACTTACAGAAATCTCTAGCACAGTCCAATATCTCTGTGCACACATCAACTTTATGTAAAACTATGGCCAAGAATGGTGTTCATGGGAGGAGTCCGCAAAAGAAGCCACTGCTGTCTAAAAAAAAACATGGTTGTTTGTTTAATGTTCGCAAAAAGGCACCTGGACACTCCACAGAAGTTTTGGCAAAATATTTTGTGGACTGACGAAACCCAAGTTGAATTGTTTGGGAGTAACACACAACGTCATGATTGGAGGAAAAATAGAACAGCTCACCAACATCAACACCTCATCCCCACCATGAAGCATGGTGGAGGGAGTATCATGACTTGGGGCTGTTTTGCTACCTCAGGGCCTGGACTACCTTCGATCATTAATGGAAGAATAAATTCAAAAGTTTATCAGGATGTTTTGCAGGAAAAGCTGAGGCCGTCTGTCAGACAGTTGAAGCTAAAAAGAGGATGGATGCTGCAACAAGACAATGATCCAAACCACAGAAGTAAATTAACTTCAGAACGGTTTCAGAAGAACAAAATACACGTTCTGGAGTGGCTATGTCAAAGTCCAGACTTGAGATGATGTGGCATGACATAAAGACAGCGATTCATGCAAGACATCTCAGGAATCTGGCTGAACTCAAGCAGTTTTGTAGAGAAGAATGGGCCATATACTTACAGTAAGTATATGGGGGAAAACACTCAGGAGACTTGAAGTTCCATTCTGAGACACCCAATTTGGCTAAAAATTGTCCTATATGCATGTTTGATACATCATTGCAAAATTGTCCTATATGCATGTGTGATACATCATTGTAAAGCTTAAAAACTCAATTTTCTGGGGGACAAAACATTTTTAACAGCATTTGCATTTTTAAAAAATTTAAAAAATATATATTAATTTTTAACAGCAAAACCCTAACTGGAGGTGAGAGCACGCGAGAGCAGAATTACAGACGCCATGATTTTAACGAGATATTATCGTGCACTTACCTCTTTTCGATCCAAAAACTCCTTGTAGCATGTATCACCGAGTGTCAACACAAAGCTGTGAATGGCCACAGCCGGATTTTGGGGGGATTTTATGGGTGAAACATGGTCATATAACAAGGGTCGCGATGCAGAAATCGAAGTCATCGAGGGGTGGTCGAGATTTTCTTTTTCATGTATTTACCCTTTTAAACTTTATTTTTTATCAATTTTTTTTTCAATTTTTCTTTGTTTGGATTGATTATTTATCATCTAAAATATTGGGGTAAATGCGACGGTAACAAAAAAATACAATTAAGCGATAGTTATGAGGTAGATATCCGTGACCTTTTTACAGAAAGCATTTTTTTCTTTGTATTTCATTGTATTGTATTTTCATTGTATTCATTGTATCATAATTTGTTTAAAAGTTTAAAATATTCGAGTGAATATTATTTTAAAGTTGTTTTTTTCTTAAAACGAAATATTAGACATCAATTAATTATTTTAAGCTAAAAATGACATTTCGAATAATACACATAATTACTGAGCTGCCTATGGCTGGGTTGAAACAAAAGCGGTTTCGCGACGTCTGGAAACGGGGGTTTCCAGGGTAAAACGGACAAATTAAAAATAGTTTGGGAGCTGAATGCGCCATGAATCTGTTATGGCAGCATATAGACCACGGGTGTCCAAACTTTTTGCAAAGGGGGCCAGATTTGGCGTGGTAAAAATGTGGGGGGCCGACCTTGGCTGACGTCCTTTACGTAGAACAATATATTTAAGCAAAATTTAGCTAGCCATTCAGTGCGTCACATTTGCTTTATTATTTTTTTTTAATGAATAATTTCAACAATCTCCCAACTAGCCTTTGTGGCGTTCTCTTTCGACTCTCGGTCTCTTGCGAAATACTACTGCTGTGAAATTAAACTAGCTTCAAGTTGCTTCAATTTCTCACTGCGTATTTTCCCTGTAATCTTGTCGGACATGTCAGCGTGTCTTGTTTGGTAATATCGCCTCACATTGAAGTCTTTAAAAACAGCAACTGTCTCTTTGCAAATGAGGCAAGACACAGTTGTTGCATATTTTAGTGAAGAAATAGTCCAATTTCCACCTATCCTTTAAGCATCGGCCGTCACAACTTTTTTTTTTTGTTGATTGTCGCCATTTTAGAAAATGGAAGTAATGGGTCACACGGAATAATGTTGCTTAGCCCTTAAATACCTGCAACATGAAGCAATTATCAGAGAATCCCAAAATTTGAAAAATAAGGTCCTAATGAAACCTTTTTTTTTTTTAATTTGTAAAACAAAATGTCAAAATAAATATGTGTAATAAGCGCTCTAATATCTATAAACCATGCTAAATCATGTTTTTTTTTCTCATGGAACCTGCAGATGCATATGTTGACTTGCATCCATAATTTTTTTTTCAAAAAGAAATGTCAAAATTCTAAATTAATCTCAAAATCAGTAAATTTTAGGTGTATCAAATGTGATACTTTTGGCGATAAAGGGTTAAACTGCTCTGCCTTTTAGTGGGTAAACGAGGAGCAGCCTTTCGTGTGTAAGCTACTTCATATGCTGGTTGCAGTACTGCTGACCAATTTATTAAGTCTGTGTGCGGGCCAGACATTATTGATTTTATGACAGAGGCTGGGGGCCAGATGAAATTTGACCAGGAGCCGCATTTGGCCCCCGGGCCGGACTTTGGACATGTCTGATATAGACATATTGTTCTATCAAACACAACAGTTCTTTTGGCTTAAAATACAGCTGTTTATTTTAAAGAGGGGTGCAAGAGCAGAAACTGCTTTTTCAAACTTGTCCGTGTTTTCTGCCATATACTGTACATTTTACAAACATATATTGGCTTTTAAGATCATTTTAAGTTTCAAGTTTTAAAAGAGTTTATTCCTTTATGTCAGTGCTTCTCAATTATTTTCTGTTATGCCCCCCCAAGGAAGACGTAAATGTTTCGCGCCCCCCCAAACTCTCTGCCGCCACTGTAAATAGTATCATTTGTCTATAAAATTACTATTATAAATACGCATCTGCCTAACAATGTGTCCTTTTTTTCTACTAAAGAAAAAAAGTAACATAGATCAACTTATAATAAAGTATAACTTTATTAACATTGTTTTGTTTGTAACAGAGAAGACTTGACGCGCATCAATTTGCCTGAATTTAAAAAAAAAAAGGCACATCCAAGATGTAAAAATACACTCAACGTACATTTTTGACCATTTGATACAGAAAAATAAAATGTAATAAAATCAGTAAATAATAATAAATTCAAATTCATTAGAAACATTCACTCATGAGGACAATATGCCAAAAAATTGACCGAAAAAACAAAACTGAATAAAAGAAAAAAAGAGTGTCCTTGGACAGAAGGACAGTATTTATTTTTGCTTCTCACACCTCCTTTGCAATGGTGTGGAGTTATTTTGCAATAAGCATGCTAACAATGCTCACTGGTTTACTGATATACCACTGACAAAGCAGGACGATTGTTGGCAATATTCGGCACGTTTTCGCTGAAAAACAATCACACGGCTTATCAATGAGATTGGGGTCTAATGTCTTTAAGTGGCGTCTTAATTGATTTGGCTTCTGGCTGTCTGCAATAATAATTTTTAGACACAGTAAACAGTGGTCTTTCCTCATCACCCACTGTATTAAAAGTCAAAGCTAAAAGGCAAACGGCACGAAAAAAGCGCATTCTCGGCGGCCGAGGTAGAACCGTAGGTGAGGGCGGTCTTCGTGACGATCCCAAGCCGAAAATGGCACTTCTCGGGCGGAGACGTGAGAATCGGAGAAGGCAGTGGGTCGCTGCGTGAGTGAGTCCGGTCGGAAAACGGCTTTCGAAAACGGCGGCGGCACACTGCTCTTCATATCTGTTTTCTGTGTGCTGAGTGCTCTTCCTTAGTTCAAAAATACTGCGCGCACTCTGAAAATGAGAGCGCCACTGCCACCCACTGAGTGGATGTGCAAGTACACTTTATTCCAGTACGGCAAAAAAAAAAAAAAAAAGCATGTTCCCCGAGGTCACATGCGCCCCCCCTGGCATCGGTACTGCTTTATGTTCACCCTTATAGATCACTTACGCAAGTTTCGAATGATTGCTGCTAGCCCTCCAAGTCAAAATGGTTTGGACGTCTATCTCCATCAATGGCAGCCAGCGAGTCGAGAAATATAGAAACTGTTTGAAGATAACAGTACCATCAAATGTCTCTTGCACCACCAAGTCAACTTGGCTTTCACACCCAGTGCATGGAATGTTCACGTTGTTCCTTATTTACACACCAATTCCAACGTCAACATCAGGATGCGCCATGAAATGACAAATCCTTTTGTAGGCATGACTTTTTAATGCCCTCCTCTCCGTTGTGGCCTAAGTATGGGTTGCATGTAATATTTATTACACTAGTCCAGAGCTGCCATACCTATTTTCTGTTTGCGTGTAAACCTTTCTCTTGACATCAGTTTCCCTACACATTTTCACTTGCATCATTGTAATTAGCAATTTAAAAAAAATTTTTTTTTACTACACAACATTAAATCGAAAAAACATTTCCAGCAACGTATCTCTAAATCGCAATGAGTTCCAATTCCAACTCGATGCTCACTGATCTGAAGTCTCGCGAGACTTTTGGGAAGTCTCCGCAGTGAAAGCATCAAAGCAGCTGATGATTGGGCTCCTTTCATTTGGTGAAGATTCCAGCGATATAAGGAGATAAAAAGATAAGAAGCAATCAGCTGTCGGAGTTCAAAGACGCCGCGTCTAAATTTGGAGCCACTTCAAACCGGTCGCTGCTACTCCCAACATCTTTTTTGACAGGACCCAGACAGCCAGTTTAAGAGTTAGGGCGACCATTCTCTCGCACACATATACAACATCAGCAATTATAGGGGTTGTAGTCAAGTAAAAACAGAAAATTCAAAGAAATGAACAAATTTTATTAGCGAGTGTTTTGAATGTAGATTTTATTGTATTAACTACCAAAAAAAAAAAAAAAATTACACGAAGAATACCACACATACAGTCATGTGAAAAAATTAGTAAAGAACTGAATATTTAATGGGGTGTCCTAAGAATTGTTCACGTATCAATGTCTGATCTTGTTTTTCTTTATCTCTGGAAAAGAAAGTGATTTAATTGCATGTAAACAACAAAAATTAACATTGTTTTACTCCTGAAACCAAATATATCAACAAAAATGCATATTCTAACTGAGGAAAAAGTTAGGGCACCCTACCATCTAATAGCTAGTATTAACCCCTTTTACCCACTTAAATTCAGTGAGACACTTTTTGTAGCCATCTACTCGTCTTTGACATCGGTCTGAAGACAGTTTGCCCCACACCTCAACGTAGAATACTTTCAAAAGTGACTGATTGTTGAAGTGAGAGAGAACACCATGGTGAGATCAAAGGAGCTGTCTGAGGCCTTCAGAAAGAATATTGTAGATACATATAGGAGTCTGGTAAGGGATTTCAAAAGATCTCAAAACCATATAAAATCAGCCATTCCACTATTCGTTAAACAGTCTACAAGTGGAGGACATTCAAAACAACTGCCAACATGCCCAGGTCTGGCCGTCCAAGCAAGTTCATCCTGAGAGCAGACCGCAAGATGCTAAAAGAAGTCTCCAAAAACCCTAAGATGTCATCACGGGACCTACAGCAGGCTCCTGCTACTGTTGATGTGAATGTTTCTGATTGTAGAGGCATGCACTGACTTCACAAATTTAACTTTCATGAGAGGTGTCAGGAGGAAACCTTTGTTCTCCAAGAAGATCATGAAGGCCTGACTGAAGTTTACCAGAGTGAATGCAGACATAGACCAGGACTTCTGGAATAATGTTCTTTGGACAGATGAATCTAAAATTGAACTATTTGGGCACCAGAACAGAGGACATGTTTGGCGTAAACCCAATACAACATTCCAGGAAAAGGACCTCATACCAACTGTGATGGATGGTGGAAGTGTCATGGTTTAGGGATGCTTTGCTACAGCAGGACCTGGCCAGCTCACCATCAAAGAACCCACCATGAATTCTATTGTGCATCAGAGGGTGCTTGAGGAACATGTGAAATCATTTGTGAAAAAAATCTAAAATCTAAAAATATCTGAAGCAAAACTGGACCCTGCAACATAAGAATTACCCAAGACATACCAGTAAATCTACCAATGACTTGCTGAAAAGCAAGAAATGGAGAGTCCTGCAATGGTCGAGATCTTAAAGGTATCCTCTATTTTCAAGACAAGTAATTCTTAAAAAATAAATGTTAGTATGAGTTATAATAATTTGATATTAAAACCCCTCTTAATGTTTTTGTTTTAATATAGTTTGTAAAATTATTTTAAGTGATAGGTCGGCATTCTTGTTACGTCGCAGTGCGTGTCGTCACTGGCCCCAATGCCGAAATTCCAGCGTGTCACTCGTTAGCTTTCCCAACATGTCGTCAGTTCTACCCTTCCTATTTGAACCAGATCTGAAAAGTGAAGAGCAGGACAGCACTGTCGGTCGTTCACAAGACGAGCTTCAGGGAAAAATGCGTGCAGCAAATACCTGATAAGACAAAAGTTGGGCAAAACTGGTGATGCGAGAGAGTCCTGTTGGGAACTCCGGTTGGGAGCAAGAGTGTATGCTGTCCGGTTTTATTAGCAGATATTCAAGGTAAGCATATTGCGTTTTCAAACTTATCCCTATATAATTATGTAGATTGTTAGCATCCAGAGCTGTCGTGTGCTTTACATACAGTACAGGCCAAAGAGCACACTTTGTGTAATCCATGTCTTGTACATTGTAACGCGTGGTAGCTAGGATATGTGTATAAAAGTACCAAAAAGGGGAGAAGCTTCCATTATGCACATTTATTCACAAAAAATAATATTTCCACCTTGACCACTCTTCACTCGGGAGCTCAGCAGTACGCAAACACGCGTTCCCTGATGAACTCCCAACATTGCTGTGAGGTCCACGTCAGAGCCACTGTCGTCACTGTAGGGTGCCATAGTGCTTTGATTGTTTAGTATGATTTGGGGAAAACTCCCACGAAGAATAGTCAACATAAAAGATAGCAATAGTAATCCAAATCAGAGATTTTTACTCACTCGAAGATCCGGGAATTAGACCGATCCCATGGCAATGTCGCAGCCGCGTCAGGCCGTCGATTCCACAAAATAGACTGATCCGAAAAGCTGCTGTTTGGGAACGACGAATCAAAAAAATGGACAGATCCGAAACCAATATTGCAGACGCGGTGGGACCGTCGGATCCAGAAAATAGACGGATCCCTTACTTGACTGAGGATCCAGGAAAAATGTTCGGGCGCCAGTTGTAACGCGTGGTGGATAGGATACGTGCATACAGGGACCAAAAAGGTGGAGAAGCTTCCACTTATGCACATTTATTCACTAAAAATAATAATTCCACCTTGACCACTCACTCCACTCCCCTTGTTTCCATTTGACTGGAAATTGCATCCAAAAGCAGCACATTGTGGCATTTTACTTCGTGAGTTTAGGCAGCAATAAGCAATTGTTGAACACGCTACACATTTGGAAAGATACCAATGACGTCATCACTGCGAGCCCGCAAACCATGGCACCAACTAACGGTCAAAATATCGGCTAAATATTATAAAATATTGCCATTGATTTAAAATTTTATGCGTTTCTAACAACATATTTTAGTACGAGAGAACAATTGTGGTTTATTAGAGCCTACATGTATTTAAGTTTGAGGATCACTTTAAAATCCAAGATCTTAATCCCATTTAGATGCTGTAGGTTGACTTGAAACGGGCTGGACATGCAAGAAACCCCTCAAACATCTAACAGCTGAAAGTATTCTGCGTTGAGGAACAGGCCACATTTTCTTCAGACTGATGTCAAAGACTGGTAGATGGCTACAAAAAGCGTCTCACTGAAGTTAAGGGGGTAACACTAGCTATTAGATCAGGGGTGGGCAAACTATTCCACAAAGGGCCGCAGTGGGTGCGGGTTTTTGTTGCAACCTATTAAGAGGACACCTTTTCACCAATCTGCTGTTTTACAAGTGCAATCAGTCAATTGCAGTCAGGTGCTTCTCATTTCTGCTGAAACCTCATTGGTTCAACTATCTGTGCTTGGTCAGTTGGAACAAAGACCAGGACCCACTGCGGCCCTCGAGGACCGGTTTGCCCACCCCTGTATTAGATTGTAGGGTGCCCAAACTTTTTCCTCAGTTAGAATATGCATTTTTGATTATATATTTGGTATAATGAGTAAAACAATGTTAATTGTTGTTGTTTACCTGCAATTAAATCACTTTCTTTTCCAGAGATGAAGAAAAACAAGATCAGACATTGATATGTGAACATTTCTTAATAAAGAACTGAATATTTAATGGGGTGTTCTAATTTTTTGACATGACTGTATGTTTTTTTTTTTTTTATGTGTAGTTAAAAATCAAGTGTTGATAAGCGTATATTTACCACTCACAAATTTACAACTTAAATATTCTGCTGTGTTTTCACATTTTTGATGATTTCTTTGGTTCAGTGGTGCAGGAAATAAGTATTTGGTACTTTAAAAAAAAAAAATTTAATGTGAAAACCTTTCAGCTTCTTAAATCTGAGTGTCTTTTTAGACTTTTTAATATGGCACATGGGAGTGTTGTACTCCTACCATTGTTACCCCCCAAAAATGGGAACTTTTTAACAAAACCAAGAGTGATGGAAGAAAAACCGGGGCGCTGGAAGTCACTCCCAGCAGGGGGTGCTGAGGATCTTATTTTGTTTTCCCCATCCCAAAACAGCTGTTTCGGTCCAAATTTGTCATGTTCACGGTTTTTCACCATACAAAGCGTGCACACACATGCTGGATAGTTGACGTACTACTACTAGGCTACTACAAAGACAGCCTTCTATTTCACTTACAGTGTGGGTTGGAGTTTTTGTATTGGAAATAAAAGCGCCCATCACCCATGTAATTATAATGCAAATCCCCGCAGCTAGATGGCGCAATGACACACAGACACATTTGAAAACTAAAAAGTCAAATCAATAAAATACACAAATCTCTTGGTTGTGGTGACTCTTAAGGCCCTTTCAGACTTATATCCTGGTAAATTCCTGTGTAAGGTGACACGGGATCTACCCGCGCTATTGCTTTCACACATGGAGAAAATCCAGGGAATAACTTGGGTTGGACACTTTCACAGACTTGCCCCGTGTTGCCGGCTCCGCGCACTCTGTGCGGGGAGGAAGGCTGGCACGATTTTAAAGTCCGGAAATTACGTCATTTTTGGTCAGCATCCGCAACAAAATAAATTTCCAAAGATGGACGATGGACTCTTTTCCTCGGCTCTCCGATCCAGTAGGAAATTCATTTCGTTATGTTTTCAGTTTAACTTTGCTATTTCCATTTTGCCATGTTGATAATTTCGATGTTTGTTTATCGCATTTCGTCTTATATCGAAGAAAGAGGAAATGACGATCGGCCCACTATGAGATTTACAGTGGTATAAAAAAGTATCTGACCTTTTTGGAATTTCTCACATTTCTGCATAAAATCACCATCAAATGTGAGCTGATCTATGTCAAAATCACACAGATGAAAAAACTGTGTGCTTTAACTAAAACCACCCAAACATTTATAGGTGTTCATATTTTAATGAGGATAGCATGCAAACAATGATAGAAGGGGGGAAAAATAATTAAGTGAACCCTCTGCCTAAGGAGACCTAAAGAGCAATTGAAACCAATTTTTACCAAACATTTTAAGTCAAGTGTGCTCCCAATCACTGATGAGTGGTTTAAAGCTGCCCTGCCCACTATAAAACACACACCTGGTAAGAATTGTCTTGATGAGAAGGATTGCCTGATGTGCATCAGGGCTCGCTCAAAAGAGCTGTCTTTCGATCAAGGATTGTTATCTAAAAGTCTGGGCGTTCATCAATCGACAGTCAGAGAAGTTGTCTACAAATGAAGAGAGTTTGACACTGTTGCTTCTCGCCCAAGCAGTGGCCTTCCACCAAAGATGATGCCAAATGTTCAGCGCAGAATGCTCAGAGAGGTAAAAAAGAACCCTAGAGTGTCTGCTAAAGACTTACGGAAATCACTGGCACAGCCCAATATCTCTGTGCACACATCAACTATATGTAAAACTATGGCCAAGAATGGTGTTCATGGAAGGACTCCATGGAGGAAGCCACTGCTGTCTGAAAAAAAACAAAAAAAACATTGTTGCCCGTTTAATGTTCGCAAAAAGGAACTTGGACACTTCACAGAAGTTTCGGCAAAATATTTTGTGGACTGATGAAACCAAAGTTAAGTTTGGGAGTAACACACAACGTCATGTGTGAAGGAAAAATGGGACAAATCACCAACATCAACACCTCATCCCGACTGTGAACCATGCTGGAGGGAGCATCCCGATTTGGGGCTGTTTTGCTGCCTCAGGGTCTGGAACAACTTACAATCATTAATGGAAGAATGAATTCAAAAGTCTATCAGGATGTTTTGCATGAAAACCTGAGGCCGTCTGTCAGACAGTTGAAGCTAAAAAGAGGATGGATGCTGCAACAAGACAATGATCCAAAACACAGAAGTAAATCAACTTCAGAATGGATTCAGAAGAACAAAATACACGTTCTGGAGCGGCCATGTCAAAGTCCAGACTTGAACCCCATTGAGATGCTGTGGCATGACCTAAAGACAGCGATTCATGCCAGACATTCCAGGAATCTGACTGAACTACAGCAGTTTTGTAGAGAAGAATGAGCCAAGATTAGTCCTGATCGATGTGCCAGACTGATCTGCAGCTACAGGAAGCATTTGGTTGAAGTAATTGCTGCCAAAGGGGTGGCCACAAAATATTACCGTAATTTTCAGACAATAAGCCGCTACTTTTTTCCCTAACTTTGAATCCTGCGGCTAATAGTCCAGTGCGGCTTATTTGTTGATTTACTTAGGTTAATAGGTGACACTTTATTTGACAGCGGTGTCATAAGACTGCCATAGGAAATAATTGTGACATGACACTATCATGGGCATTAATGAATGATTATGACAGATGTCATTAATTATCATCTGGCAAATAATGTCACTCCATTATTTCTATTCAAAAGTGAGATAATTTGCCAGATGACACAAAATTACATTTGTCATAAGCATTCATTAATGCGCATGGCAGTGTCGTGTCATAATTATGATGGCCTTATGACAGTTTTATGGCGCTACTGTCAAATAAAGTGTTACCAAATACCAGAGGTAGCAGTTAATGAAACAACTGAAAGAGTAACTGAAGAAAAAAATAACACAGACCATGAATTTTGATTGTGATTTACGTCTGTAGCACTGCAATGCATGCTAGGAGGCATGTTGGACGACAATAATGTTGGCAGCAGAGATTGACCGTCTTCTCCAAGGGAGCAGTGAAAATGAAAGCAGAAGAAAAGAAATTGAAACTCAAATTAAGCTTTTTGTAGCTATGAACAGTGTTTTCACAGATTACTTGAAAAAGTAATTTAATTACTGATTACTGATTACACCTCAAAAAAGTAATCTAGTAACTTTACTGATTACTTCATTATCAAAGTCACTAAGTTACTTTAAAAGTAATCTATCAGTTCCTTTTTACCCATTTTTCTCCCTTTGCCGCCTCAATTTAAGAATGATAATAGAAAAATGTCATCACATGAAATTGACTTTCCGCTGATTGAATTTAAAGGGGAATATCAGAATTTCGCACTAGCTTAGCCACTCCGGAGCCCTAAAACTAACAAATATCTGACAAACTGCTTGGAATTTGTTGAAATCAACTCCACCGACCAATTAAACCCCGCTAACTCTAAGATTAAGCCTAATGTCAAAACTTCTGAATTTCGGGTTATGGTTAACAGCATATCAGTGCCAATGTAAAACAATGCAAACTAACGGCACAATAATCAACAACACACAAGTGGATTGTACAGTGCAATAAACACAAAGGTGGTGGCGAGCGCGGATGCGCGTGCAGCCGTGCACATTAACAACCCGGAAGTACTCCTCTCAACACACATGCGGTCAATTTGGCCACAAAACGTGGCGGCAACTAAGCACTTTACACTCAATCGGACTTACAACACATCCCAGATGCCAAACGAACACATCACCTCACGGCATGAATGTGCAACACGCATATGATGTAAACAAAGCTTGCCAACTTGGAGCCATGACTGCCCGTCGTTGCTACGGCAAAGCTACGAAACGGCTGCGCATGTAGGGGGTCCAACCTTTTGCTGATACCCTCCAGAATGAAGGAAAAATACTCACCTTCATTCATCGATATTCACAGATCAACATTCTCTTGCAACGTCTCACTAACTAACGCGTTACTGACAACACTGGCTATGAAGCTTTACAGCCAATTGGTTCAAAGCTTCATGGTGGTTCATTTGGTCTTTTGACCGTCTTATGATGCAGCTGTCAAACCAAGTGTTCCTGGTTAATATCCTTTGATGTAAATATCCCATAATACAGTGAGAACATCTGCGGCTTATAGTCCAGTGCGGCTTATCTTTGTGCAAATGCCGTTTTCGTGTCAAATTTGGTGGGTGACGGCTTATAGTAAGGTGCACCTTATAGTCCAAAAATTACGGTAAATGTGATGGTTCACTTACTTATTTTTCCCCCTTCCGTCATTGTTTGCATACTATTCTCATTAAAATATGAAAACCTATACATGTTTGGGTGATTTTCGTTAAAGCAGACACAGTTTTTTCATCTGTGTGATTCTGACAAAGATCAGATCACATTTGATGGTGATTTTATGCAGAAATGTGAGAAATTCCAAAAGGTTCCGATACTTTTTCATACCACTGTATGTCATCAGCCATCGTGCTGTGACCCTGGAATTCAACGCCTGCTTCCCGGAAAAGTCCCGGACAGTATACGAAGACGTGACTCAGTAAATTTCCGCCTCTGCTCTGTGTCGGTCGACCCGGGAAATTGCTTTCACATATAAGGGGTTCTTGTTTAAATTCTGAGATTTTAACTGTGCTTAGGCATGTGTGAAAGGGGCTTTAGCCATGTATTCATGTAGTCCTCCCATGTCGTGATGATGGCAGATGGATGCGGGATTTCTGAATTGTCTTTTGTCAATTGGGGTTTGTGCTTTTGCCAATTTGCAATCGTGCTTTGGGAAATGAGGCTCGTGTTGTGGCGGTTTGCATTCGTGCATTTTTCTTCGGCATTGGTGTTGCGAGGCATTAGCATTTAAAGTGCATGTGACACAAAAAAAGCATGTTTATTTCATAATACACGCGGTATTTTATGCTCCTGAATGATATGGACCGCTTGGATGTGTGTGGAAGCGATCGCTATATTTATTTAGTTTTTTGAATCCCGCGCCATGAAAATGAGTGACTTCCGGCAACAGTCTCGAGTTGAGAAAGAGGGCGCTGTGACGTGTACGGTAGAAGGAGTCCTCTTCACTATACAGCCTAACTGGTGTATGAGAAGAACTAAGGATTCAGCTGATTTTGCGGATTAATACATTTATTTTTCGCATCACGCCAGCCAAACGGCTGCAGAAAAATCTTGCTGTATGAGGGAGAGGCGTGTGCGCCTTTTTGGAGTTTCAAAAGGTTCCCATTCACCAGGGGTATTGGCCAAATCAAGCCCTACTACTGTGGGACCGTAGGACTTACGAGAAAGTGAGTAAACATCTTGTTTTGTATTATGTCAAATACTGGGATCATTTTAATACGGAGGTGGCTTGCATTTTGTGGCTGACATGCTCCTTGTCGCACATACCCCTGCCGAGCGAGCACTATACTTGGCTTTTGCACTCTTGGTGTGCCCGATGTTCTGTCAAATTTTCCACCTGATCAGAAATTGCAACTTTGCGTTAAAAATAGCCACGAATTCAGCGATTACAAAGTAAACACTACAAACTTTCTTTAGATAAAGGACTACTAACGTTTGATCATTGATAGGCAGGTGAAAAGCTCTCCTCATGCACATTAGCTGCACGTTAGCTGCACAACAACTGCAGCCGCCCTCCTCCGGGGAACGAACTGTATATTGCTCTCCGCAGGGCGGTTTGCCGATCAGCGAAGACAATCGACAACCCAGTCGTCATGTCAAAAGTTCCGGGCTAGTTATGTGTGATTTTCCGCTTCGAAGCCTTTGAAACATCACTCGGTTCGGGTTAGCATGTCGGCTAGCTGTCACGCCTCTTGGTTTGTTTACATTTTCCGAAGCCGGGGAAGGGAAATGACATAAGCCCGATTTAGGTGGCATAAAATATCGCTTGGGAGGTGCGACAGTAAAGGTGAAGTCGACAGTTTTGACCATTATGGAGTAATTTTGCCATGTCGCCCTGAATAAGTGCATTTTTATTATTTCATATTCCATTTAGCACAAGACTGTTATTTGTCATGACCATGCCATTTATTTAGCAGTTGGGGAAAGTACTTGGATAAAAAGAATATCCTGTAAAAATATTGAAGTAGAGAGACAGAAACAATGACATTTTGCAGCTCTCTTCGTCGCGTTTTCCTCGTTGTGAATAATTCCCCCTCGACGGGCTGACTGGTCCTTCACAAGCCATTTATTTAGCTATAGGGGAAAAATACTTGGATACAAAGAATATCCTGTAAAAATATTGGAGTAGAGAGACTGAAACAATGACATTTTGCGGCTCTCTTCATCGCGTTTTCCTCGGTCTGAATGATTCCCCCTCAATGGGCTGAATAGTAAAACCGATGAGCCCATTCTCCCACTGACGTCATCCACCTGTTGGGGACACAAGAGCTCTATAATGGTAGGAGTGGCTAACCTGCAGATTAAAAGACTAATTTCTCGTCATCTGCGCTTTGCTACATTGTTGTATATGGTCAAATCGTCTTAAAATATGATTCTAATTCACATAATAATGCTATTTAAGACTTTTTTTCTCATGTCGTATGCTCTTAAATGTTTTCGCAATTGGGGTTCGTGCTTTTACCAATTTGCAGTCGTGTTTGGCAATTAGGAATGGTGTTATGGGTGTTTGCATTCATGCTTTTGTTCTTTTGCAAAGCGTTTGCAATTGGCGTTCGAGTTGTGGCAATTGCATTCATGCTTTTTTCTTTTTGCAAAGTGTTAGGACTTTACATTTGCCTGACACTTCCTGGCCATCGTACTACCTGAGAGTGAGTCAACATCCTAAATGTCCAAAACAAGTGTTTGGTCAAAAGCAGAGGTTTAATTTAATATTTTGTGTGCATGTATCTTTATTTCTACTTAACTCATTGACTGCAACCGATGGAGTCAATGGCTCTGAACGAGTGAGTACTTCTGCTACCCCTGGCATAACACTTCAGACATAACACTTCAGTCTCGAAATTTCAGATAGACGATAACAACATGCTGCAAAATGCCCTTCCTTGCAAGTTGAAGAATATTGCTTTGTGTCATCTTTGGAAAGTAATGAGCATGGCGGCAGCAGCAGGCAGTCTGCTCACACAGCAGGGGAATCTCAATAGAGCTTACACAGATTTAGCACCGGGTTTCGCGCGCGCTTGCCCAGAGATGTACACTGAAGTTGTTTTCGTGGTGTGGGTTTTTTGTCACATATGAAAACTGTAGGTTGGAGAAGCCCAAGATGGGTGATGTAAATACCGACATTTTGTATGCCACTGAACTCTTTCGGGAGTGCATTATGAGTAAACACATACTGATAATTAGGCTTATTTTAAGCATTTTCTCATAATTATCGACTGATTAATGTGTGGTCTATCAATCCATGCATGTCGAAATAAATCAATGCTACAACCTTGTCTGCCTACCTTCTGTCATAATGTGCAAAAACATACAGCAGTTACTAAGCCTGCAAACATGCTTTCATTGATACTATGCCGTCACCTCCCTTCTGTCACATTGGGCAGGCAAACGTGTCAACTACTGTATGTGGAACTTCCACAATGTTTGCGAGTGTGATTTTAAAATGATAACACATGCTTTGAAATATTATCTCGAAGGGGAAGCACACTAAAGAGCTCCAACACGACTCATTTGACTTTTAAAAACTGAGTTTCCGATGCTCGCTCACTGGAACCTTGTAATTGACTGTTTACAGTTCTGTTAACCAGTGGCGGAACAAATGTGAACAGGGCCCGGGTGTGATGAGCATGAACGGGAAGTGAGTGGACCGTCCAATTATTCGCAGGCCCCTCAACACTTTCGCAGGCCGCTCAAGGCAATCGTCTGGTGTGGGTGTGTGTGTGTGTGGGGGGGGGTGCAAGTGGAATTTTTTTTTTTTTTCCAGGACTCCCCAGACAACCAACTAGCAGATATTTTAACACTTAAACACTATATTACATCTCTGCGCATAAACTTACCTTTCTGGTTGAGCCGCCCCTCGACCAACCACGCCCACTTTAAGCCCGCAAACCGGGGCCCTTGGAGGCCAAGGACCCGGTCGCACCCCCATAAATTCCGCCCCTGTGTTAGACCAGAATAACATTATTCAAAAGAAAATTTGGCAATTTTACAGTGCATAGTGAGCAACAGAGCAAATACTATATATTATTTGCACAAAATAACAAAGCACAAGTTTCCAGGAAGTTAACTTGATTGAAACCAACAATTCCTATCCATTTTACTATCATATGGCAGAAAACACAGACAAGACTGAAAAAGCAGTTTCCATTTTACCCTGGAAACCCCCGTTTACAGACATCGCGCAACCGCTTTTGTTTCAACCTAGGCATAAAAAGAAGTAATCATATTTATTATTCAAAATGTCTCATTTTTTAGCTTAGAATCATTATCTAATATTTACAACTAACAACTAAAAAATTATTCACTCGCATATTTTAAACTTTTAAACTAGGGTTGTTCCGATCATGTTTTTTTGCTCCCGATCCGATCCCGATCGTTTTAGTTTGAGTATCTGCCGATCCCGATATTTCCCGATCCTAATACTTTTTTTTTTGCTCCCGATTCAATTCCAATCATTCCCGATAATTTTTCCCGATCATATACATTTTGGCAATGCATTAAGAAATAAATGAATAAAACTCGGACAAATATATACATTCAACATACAGTACAAAAGTACTGTATTTGTTTATTATGACAATAAATCCTCAAGATGGCATTTACATTATTAACATTCTTTCTGTGAGTGGGATCCACGGATAGAAAGACTTGTGACTTTGTATATTGTGACTAAATATTGCCATCTAGTGTATTTGTTGAGCTTTCAGTAAATGATACTGTAGCCATGCCCAAAATGCATGATGGGAAGTTGAACCATGACTGTGCGTAGTGCTACCAATTGATATATCTTCTCTGCGTTGGGAAACAACATGAGGTGTTAAAAAAAAAAAAAAAAAACATCAATTACTATCTTGCTTCCCCACATTGCTTCCCATGATACTTCTAATCGTAGGGAGAGGGAATGTAAGGCATTAGCCAATTAAAAAAAGGCTCCAAAGGCTGCACTCTACTCATTTTATGCTGCCTTATCTCTCGATATAGGTAAAACGGCGCCATTACAGATTGAGCGCGACAATGCGTGAGTAGGTCATGCAACGCATGGATTAATTGCGTTAAATATTGTAACGAGATACATTTTAAAAAAATAAATAAATTACCGCCGTAATCGGGATAAATTTGATAACCCTACCTTAAGCCTAAACTAAAGACTCTGGATGAGTGTAACATATTATGTCTGTAACGTTAAACACAATTAGAAAACGATTTAATTAAAAAATATATATATATTTAAAAAAAAGGCATGGCCGATATTTTTTTGCCGATTCCGATACTTTGAAAATGACGTGATCGGACCTGATCCATTCGGGATGCCGATCGATCGGGACATCTCTATTTTAAACAAATTACGTCATAATGAAAACATTTGCGTCTGTAAAAAAGTCACGGATATCTAACTCATAACTATTGCTTAATTGCATTTTTATCGTTACTGTCACATTTCCCCAATATTTTAGATGATAAATAATTGATCCAAACAAAGAAAAATTGGAAAAAAAAATGTTTAAAATAAATATATAATAAATATAAACATATGTAAATGAATATCTCAACCAGTCCTTGATGTCTGCGATTTCTGCATCGCGACCCTTGTTATATTATCGTTTTTCACCCATAAAGTCCACCCAAAATCCAGCTGCGGCCATTCACAGATGTGTGTTGACACTCGGTGATACATGCTACATGGAGTTATTGGATCGAAAAGAGGTAAGTACGTGATAATATCTAGTTAAAATTAAAGATGCACCGATACTAGTATCGGCAGGGGGCGCCGATCCGGCCCAAATATCGGCAGGGGGCGCCGATCCGGCCCAAAATGGTGGTATCGGTATCGGCGAGTACCAACAAAGACGGCGCCGATACCATTTACCGGTCCATTATTATAACAGTTGACCGCAGCCTTTTTTTTTCCTCCTGGCGCTCACTACACTTTGTCTCTGTGTTGTGTGATGACACGTGACCACCAAACAGCTATCGCTATTGGCCTGCTCCAGACCAATGAGAACGGGCCAATAGCCACTTCTGACCAATGACATGGCCGACATGGCGACATGGCGGCGGTCGGGAAATATTTCAAAATAGAAATCCCGTCATTTAAAATCAATGGCTGCGTGCAAGATTTGCGGCCTGAAAGTTTCGAGATGTGGAGTTAAATCGGCCAGTTTCAATACCTCGAACCTGATAAAACATGTGAAGACGAAACGTGAACGAACACAACGGGTTTGAGCCTGCAAGAGCAGGACTGCTATCCAGAGGAAGGGCACTGGACAGGTGCAACAATCTCTGCATGGTCAGTTCACTACGTCTACTTAACTTTTATTGTCTTTTACTGAAAGAAATGCTGCAGTAATTTGGGAACTGTTTCCAAAGTAGGGTTGCCACCTTTCAGAAATAGAAATAAGGGACCCACCCCCTCCTGAAAAAACGAGGCTAATAGATGCTGTGGTCAATTATTATTACTTATAATTGTGAGCGTCCGCAAATGCGGACACAAGGTTGGACCTCGAAGCGGACAACAAGCGGGGGATAAGTACAAGGGTTTAATGATTGCAAACAAAAAATAACACGCGATCGCGGGATAGTAGAAATAACAAAAGGAGTCCGTGACAGCAGGTCGACGGAGCTCAATACTACAAACTCGAAGATTTAATAACTAAGACGATAGGCAGCGAGCCAAAAAGCCAAAATAAAAACACTCAAATACCTGCACAGGGTAGAGGTTACAAACGAGTGCAGCACACTACCAGAAAAAAACCAATGCAGGGGCGTAACAAGCAAATGTAGCGAGACTATAGTGCGAGATGTCAAATGGCGATCAGCAAAGCAAATATCTCGGCAGCCTTCTCTGAGCTCACCCGTGCTTAAATGCTGCGTTGATGAGCCCGCATTGGATTCAGGTGCGACGTCAGGAACGCCCCCACTAACAGCCCAGCAACAAAACACAATCTAACCAGCAGCAGAATGTGACAATAATTTCATGAAATTTGCACTGTTTGGTCTTTGAGAGGTTTAAAAAAAGTTTACTCAGTTCATTCAGAGTTTATTATTATGAACTTATTTTTACTTTCTTACTGTTGGGCTAGTATTATACTTTGTACTAGTCTTTTTCCTATTTTCCAAAGGTAAGCAACAGCCTGACAAAGCCTTGATAGCAATGATTTCACATCCAATTATGTAGCTCTTTGGGGAAAAAAAAAAAAAAAAAGTATTTTTTTAATGTATATATATAATCGGGGTGGTATCAGTATGTTATCGGTATCGGCCGATACTGCACAGCCAAGTATCGGTATCGGTATCGGGGCCAAAAAATGGTATCGGTGCAACACTAGTTAAAATCATGGCGTCTTTAATTCTGCTCTCGCGTGCTCTCACCCGCAGTTATGGTTTTGCTGTTTATTTATTTATTTATTTTTAAATGCCCTCCTATTCAAAATGATTCATCCCCTAGAAAATTGAGGTTTTAAGCTTTCCAATAATGTATCACATGTGCATATCCGACAATTTTAAAATTTGGACAAATCGGTTGTTATGTTATGTTTATGGACAGAATTTCTAGGTGCAGCCGAAGCGTTGAGGGTGTCTGGTTTGGTGACTTCAGCATTGCATCTCTGCTTTTTGCAGATGATGTGGTGCTGTTGGCTTCATCAAGCCGTGACCTCCAACTCTCACTGGGGCGGTTCGCAGCCGAGTGTGAAGCGGTTGGGATGAATATCAGCACCTCCAAATCAGAGACCATGGTCCTCAGCCGGAAAAGGATGGCATGCCCTCTCCGGGTCGCGGATGAGATCCTGCCCCAAGTGGAGGAGTTCAAGTATCTTGGGGTCTTGTTCACGAGTGAGGGTAGGAGGGAGCGGGAGATTGACAGGCGGATCGGTGCAGCGTCTGCAGTGATGCAGACTCTGCACCGGTCCGTTGTGGTGAAGAAGGAGCTGAGCCAAAAGGCGAAGCTCTCGATTTACCGGTCGATCTACGTTCCTGCCCTCACCTATGGTCACGAGCTGTGGGTCGTGACCGAAAGAACAAGATCCCGGATACAAGTGACCGAAATGAGTTTCCTCAGTAGGGTGTCCGGGCTCTTCCTTAGAGATAGGGTGAGAAGCCCGGTCATCCGGGAGGGGCCTGGTGTCAAGCCGCTAATCCTCCGCGTTGAGAGGAGCCAGTTGAGGTGGCTCCGGCATCTCGTTCGGATGCCTCCTGGACGCCTCCCTGGAGAGGTGTTCCGGGCATGTCCCACCGGCGGGAGGCCCCGGGGACGACCCAGGACACGCTGGAGAGACTTTTTCGCTCGGCTGGCCTGGGAACGCCTTGGAATCCTGCTGGAGGAGCTGGCTGAAGTGGCTGGGGAGAGGGAAGTCTGGGCTTCCCTGCTAAAGCCGCTGCACCCGCGAACCGACCCCGGATTAAGCGGAAGATAATGGATGAATGGATGGATGGATGGAAATCGGTTGTCTCAGAGCGGAACTTCAAGTCACCTGAGTGTTTTGCGCCTTATATTTTTTTCACCACACTTGCACATCAGAAAAATGAAATCGTTTCTTTTCACTTTATTTAAAGGGATCCACGGATAGAAAGACTTGTAGTTCTTAAAAGATAAACGTTATGATAAGTTAAAATAATTTGATATTTGAAACCCGTCTTGATGTTTTTGTTTTCATTAGGGCTGTCAAACGATTAAAAATTTTAATCGAGTTAATTACAGCTTAAAAATTAATTAATCATAATTAATCGCAATTCAAACCATCTATATAGTATGCCATATTGTTCTGTAAATTATTGTTGGAATGGAAAGATAAGACGCAAGATGGATATATATATATTCAGCATGCGGTACTTAAGGACTGTATTTGTTTATTATAACAATAAATCAACAAGATGGCATTAACATCATTAACATTCTGTTAAAGTGATCCATGGATAGAAAGACTTGTAGTTCTTTATGAAAAATGTTAGTACAAGTTATAGAAATTTTATATTAAAACCCCTCTTAATGTTTTCGTTTTAATAAAATTTGTAAAATTTTCAATCAAAAAATAAACTTGTAGCCCGCCATTGTTGATGGCAATAATTACTTACACTATAAAATCAGTCGCACCCAAGCGCCAGCAGAGGGCAGCAAAACTCCGCAAAACACAATTAACAAGTGGGCCTTTCACTTCCATTTAAATCTGTCTGAGCTGGGCCAAGTGCGTTAATTGCGTCAAATTTTTTAACGGGATTAATTAAAAAATTAATTAACGCCCGTTAACGCGATAATTTTGACAGCCCTAGTTTTCATACAATCTGTAAAATTAGTTTAACTAGTAGGTTGCCATTGTTGTTGACGTCGCAGGGCGGTGACGTCACATGGTTACGCTGCTGGGCTTCCAGAGTATGACTCTAGCGGCATAAACATGTTATCTGTTCAACTATTTCAATTTGAACCCGAGAGGAAGATTGATGAGCATGACAGCACTGGAGATATTTCACAAAACGAGCAGCAAAAGCAAAATGAACAGGAAAGACAGGATGAGACGTGACGAGAGTAGGAAAAAAAAAAATGTTGATGACCCCGAAACGCAGTGTCAGCAATTAAAATGAATTTTATTGTCCATGCTCGTACAAACAGGTATCCCAGCTGTGTGTATGAGCGTGCGCCTTTTCCATCTTACCTAGTGTAGAACCGTGTTGACACCACATCCTTTTTGACTGAATATTCCAGCCATAAATACATTGAAAATGAGCTTTTTTTTTTTTTTTTTTTGGGTTTCCCATCTATTTTTAAGGGGAATTCTAAATCAGGCTGCTTAGGACAGCTATGCTTTTGGCCAAGATCGTTGTCCATTGAATATGGTATGCCCGGTGGTGGCTGTTTTTATACAATTAATGTCTGTAGTGGGGCAAACTGAAAGTCTACTCACCACTTTGGCGGTGCTCTCTGGCATTTCATGGTCAACATCTTCAATCCTTGGTTCTTGCTCAGTAGTTGTTGTCGCTTTTGAAAGCTTAGGTTTGAAAAAATTTGGTATATCCACCTTGCCTCTTGTCCTCAGCAGTGTTGTTAATCTTACTTTAAAAAAGTAATTAATTACAGTTACAAATCACTTCAATGTAAAAGTAATGAGTAACTTGGCAAAGTAACTGGTTTTACTTTTAAGGTTTTTGGGACAATTTGCCCTAGCCCAATTCTTAACCCTAAACTTAACTAGGCACAGGGATAGTGTTGATATTGCGATAACTAAACCTTTGCTATGTTTGGAAGTCATTTAATGTTGTAAATCAACCGCTGAAGTTGTTAATAATTGCTCCCGTTGTTGTATTAGTTCCCTTCTGTCTACTTGTGAAAATTTTAAAACTGTTTCATCATTTAAAACTAGATTCAAGTCAAGATTTTGCCAATTTAGAAGTATTTTAGATATAACGTTACTTTGGTTCGATTGGAAGGTTCTCTACAACAGGGGTCCCCATCTGCCGGGCCGCATTTGCGACCGGCCCGCAAAGAAAAAATAATTTAATAACGACCGCATTCTGGCCAAATTAACCCTGTGCCCCTGCTTAACACACCAATATCTCTGTCTACTCTAGATATAATACTACGGGATAGATTACAATGTTGTCATAGAAGTCCATTGATTGGACTGCTAGCAGTACATCTTGTTTGTGTATATAATATATCTATGTGCACTTGTCCTCGATAATAGCGTATTACAAAGCTGCGGCGCAGCACATTTGTTCCCGGAAATAATTAGCCCCCACACGAGCGAAGATAACAGGAAAACAAGACGTCTTTGGAAATATTTTTACGGCGAAAAGGGCACCTGACGAGCCTACAACCTCGAAGACCCACGAACTGCGAAGGAGTGGATTCGTGACCCGTTTGTGAATAAACAGAGAGATCGCAAATGACGGCGACCTTATTAAACGTACATTTGAGACAACAACTTTACCGAGGTTCTGGATTAAAGTCATTCTGGAATATCCTGACATCGTGACAAGAGCGTTGAAAACCTTGCTACAATTTCCAAATTCGTATCTTTATGAAGCGGGCTTCTTAACTAATGTTTAACGACAACGTGAAGTCCTTAATGGTGAGCGCGGTGTGCAGCTGTTGTGTGAAGCTTACATGGCAGGATGAATCTGAGAACTTTTCTACAAGTCCTTCCATGATCAAACGTAAGTTAATATTCCCTTCTTTCAAGAAAGCTTGTAGTGTTTACTTTGGAATCGCTGCATTTGCGCATTTTGCGGCTATGTTTAACGCGCAGAACCGCATCGTTGCAATTTTTGATGGGTTGCAAAATTTGTCAGAACACCGGTCCGTGAAAAAAAGACCCAAATAACACCGGTCTGTGGTGCAAAAAAGGTTGGGGACCCCTGCTCTACAACACAGCCTTCCCGAGGAGTCTACTGCTTTAAGATGGCGGCTGTTTACGAACGCCGGTGAGTGTATCATTTCGCATCTACTCCTCTATACATTTGTTAACACTGCCGAGTCTGTCATTTCGCATCTAGTTCTACATACAGAAATAGATAAAAGATATGTTATAAATCTTAATTTTGGCAAAATTTCCCATTCACTGTGTAAAATATGCAAATCAAAGACCAAATTTTCATGTTTTTGGAAGAATGTTTTCTTTATATTTGGACGATTTGAGTTCCTCTTTGAACCCTAAGGCTATAAGGACCAAGAGACACTGCAAAAATACAGCTTGTGTTGAAGATAACCCCGACCCTTTTATTTATTATTGTTGTTGTTGTAAATTGTTGATTGTATGTGAATTGTCTCGCCCAATGTTTGTATATTTGTATACGTTGTTAATAAAGGTTGTTTAAAAAAAAAAATCTATATCTATATACATGTGATATCTAGCGTAGCATCATGTGGGCGTAGTTTGTAGGCTGTCGGCTAGAGTCAGGTATTACTGGAGCCCCCTAGCCTAGCATCTCGTTTGCAACGACGTCACAACTCCTTTACACTCCCATTCTTCTCTTTCAGACTTTTCTCACGTCATTCAACCAATTTAGTAACACATAGTAATGCACGCCTTTACATCCTCAGTAACGATGTAAAGATTTATTTATTTATGGAATTTTATTGTCATCATCATCGGTATCATTGCCCAAAGAAACCGAAGAAGACGACAAAGGCGGACGAGATGAAGCATATGCTTATCAGTTTCCCGTCCCCCATACAACTAAAGACGCACATTCAGGCATGGAACATACATCAAAACTGTACAATAACACAGTCAACAATCTGGGTTTAGTGACTAAGTGTCTAGTCAAGCAGCTCGATTTAAAGAGCGAAGAAAGATGAGAAAAGTAATTAGATTACTCACTACTGGAAAAAAAAATGACGCCGTTAGTAACGCCGTTATACTATAACACAGTTTTTAACAACACTGGTCCTCAGGTGTTTGTCATTTGCTTTGCTTAGCAAAAATCAGTCTCTAAGGTGCTAGTCACATGATCTGTTTGAAAAATAATTTTGACCAATTATATATCTTTTTTTTAAAAAATTGCTTTACAAATTTTATAGACATTTTACCAGCAAATTCTTAATTTAAATTTCATATACAGTATTGGAAAGTCAAAATGCAATGAAAATTTCGGCCACCAGGCGGGGCTATGCCCCCCAGACCCCCCCTGAATCTCAGTTTATGGGGAAATTGACTTGATTTTGAAGTAAATTGAGAGATCCAATTGTCACTTCATCACTGCAAATTTAATCAATTAAAAATTGGGGAGGGACAGTTTTGGGGAAGTTTTTTTTTAGCCAGAGTATAATACTTGTTTTATTGAAGCGCCTTAAAATTTGTCCTACATGACAATTTACAACTTTTTGGGAGGGGAGTGCTTGATGTCGCTGGAATCGGAGCCTTTCTTTGAATCTCTGGCCAGTATCCTAGCTGTGTGAAGCGCATCATTATAATCATCCTTTCATTCTTCTTAAACCCACACCTTGGTTTTCAGAAGCGTCATACGCGCACGGTTTGATCTGCCTCGGTGGAATTAAGGGATTAGCATAATGATTGTGCTTTTAGCTTTATACATCACACAATGCTGCCCTAAAAATAGGTCTAATGCCTGATCATTGTGCTTTAAACACAGACCATGTGCGAGACTTGGCACTACCGTGACCCGTTTCTTTGGATTATTTTGTGTACTACTTGTGATTTATGGACAAATAACAGCATGCAAATGTGAATTTCTCTCAAGTGATTAATGTCATGCAGAGGATAAAGTGGCGTAGATGTCCTTTAATTAATTAGCACAGGTTAGTTACTAAACCTCATTTGAGTGTACTGTTGGAACAGCTAATGAGGTATTTCATTATGTAAATGGCATTACATTTAATATTGGTATAGGCTGTCGTTTTTTCTTTGTGCCACTGGAGGGAGACATTGTGTGATTCTTCTGTTATTGTGTAAGCATTCTGATATTTTTCAATTGAAGAAAAAAAAAAAAAAAAAACAAGATTATGATTTACAAGATGGTCATTATCCCCTCGTCACACTTTTGTTTACTCGGCTTTTTGGAAAGCGGGGTGCTAAACTGTTTTGAGTAAAGCTGCTGTTACCGTGACAACTGTGGGTAGAGTGAGACCATGTCAAACACCCAAAAATAATGTTAAAAAAGTGGCTACTTTTCCCACCCACCCCAATTTGGCGACTTTGTGGTGTGTTTGGTGACTCAACATTTTAACCCCAGAAAATAAATCTATATAACACGACTGTATGTGTTACTTTAGTAGCTTTTTGTTGGTTATTGATTTATCAGATGCTATTACTGTGATAGACATCCAATCCATTTACTGGGAGAGCTGGCAGCAGAGGCGTCGCGTCCCATTAGGCAAACCAGGCAATTGCCTAGGGCCCCCAGCCAGCAGGGGCCCCCAGAGAGTCAACAGATTTAGCACACGCAGCTTTACTGCACTGTCGCAGCGACAAGTGCGACAGTGCCAGTGAAAGCCTTGTGTCCGAGTTCCCCTGAAGGGGCCCCTTCACTCGCTCTACACCCCCCCTCAGGGACCCTTGCTATGCCTCTGGCTGGCAGTGATCATATATCAGGGCCAATGACGTATATACGTCCAATTCTTTTAAATTTGGAAGAGGAGCTGGTGGAATCAGACGTCTATTGTTCGTCAAATGTTGGCTAAAGAATTAATATTGATGTAATATTGTATATCAATATGGCAGAAAACAGCTGACTTGAAGTTCCGCTCTAAAACTCCCAATTTGGCCAAATTTCAAAATTATCTTATTTGCATGTGTGATACATCATTGGGAAGCCTAAAATTTCAATTTTCTGGGGGAAGAAAAAATTTGAACAGGAGGGCATTTATAAAATAATAATAAACAGCAAAAACCTAATTGGAGGTGAGAGCACGCAAGAGCATAAATAAAAACGCCATGATTTTAAATCGTTATTATCGGATACTTACCTCTTTTTGATCCAAAAACTCCATGTAGCATGTATCACCGAGTGTCAAGACACAGCTGTGAATGGTCACAGCTGGATTTTATGGGTGAAACATGGTAATACAACAAGGGTCGCGATGCAGAAATCGCAGACATCAAGGAGTAATGGAGATTTTCACTTTCATAAATTTGACCCTTTTAAAGGATTATTTTTTTCAGTTTTTCTTTGTTTGGATCCATTATTTATCATCTAAAATATTGGGGAAAATGCGACAGTAACGAAAAATAATACAATTATGCGATAGTTATGAGGTAGATATCTGACTTTTTTACAGACGCCAATTTTTTCATTGTGACGTAATTTGATTAAAAGTTTTAAAAATTATTCACTCGCATATTTTAAAGTCAATTTCTTTAATATTAGACATCAATTAATGATTCAAAGCTAAAAAGGAGACATTTCAAATAATAAATACGATTACTTACCTTCTTTTTATGGCTGGGTTGAAACAAAAGCGGTTGCGCAACGTCTGTAAACAGGGGTTTCCAGGGTAAAACGGACAAATTAAAAATAGTTCGGGGGCTTATTACGCCATGAATCTGCTATGGCAGCATATGATTGTTCTATTAAACACAAGTTATTTTCGCTTAAAATACAGCAGTTTATTTTAAAGAGGGGTGCAAGAGCAGAAACTGCTTTTTCAGCTTCGTCTGTTTTCTCCGCCATATACATTTCTTTCGATAAATAAATATTCGCTGCTTTCTATTTGCGTGTCACCAGTCTTCCACTGAGATCATGCATACAATAGCAAAACAAAGTATAAATATAACTTTGAATGGTAAACACGCTCTCTCTAGTGGTAAATTTAAAAATGGGGGAAAATGTTCATTGTATATATCACAAGGGCTTAAAGTAAAACCCTTAATAAATATACAGAAAGTATAGTAAGTTTGGAAAATGCTTGTTAAAATGCTTGTATAGTTACATAGTTGCATTTTAAAAGGAATATTTTTTTAAGTGCAGGGGTAATGTTCAAACTGTGATTATTAGATTTTTTAAGAATCCTATTACATATACATTTTTGGGATTCGTTCTCTACCACAGACCTACTAAATTATTTTAACTTATTTCTTTAAGTTTGTGGTACAAAATCATTTCATTTAAATCTAGTTTTTTTTCCCCATCCCCATAATGGGATGTCACAGTCAGACTATTGCATATTTCAGACAAGAAATAAGCGTAAAACAAAATGTCAATTACATTAAAAAAAAAAAGTCTATTTAGCGACCTCTTTTGCAAAAACTACTTCATTTGGATTTTTTTGAAAACTGCCTTTTACCCAAATCGTGCAAATATTACAATTTGACCAATCAATTTTGTTGTTGGGAGTTTTAATAAACTGTGCACCACAAAGGCACAGAAAGCTCATGATTATTTTTAGCTTATATCTCATTGCCATGGACTCGTATTGTTTATGGTCAGACTTGAGGCCCTAAGTGGGACAACAACTACCCAGACAGACTTGCTATTGTTTGTCTGCTGTGAATTTGGCCATTCAGCTCCTTGTGAAAGAACAGCATGTTTTGCAAAAAGTTGAATATTAAAAGTTAACTCTTCAGCCGCCAATGGCAGCGCAAGATGTCTGATCCATTTTGACTGCTGTGCAATGATACAATGAGTTAAATACTTAAAAAACAAAAGTGTTGCGAACCTCTGGGTGCCTCCCGATACGATTTTTCATACGAGGCTCACGATAACAATTATCGCACGGTATGGCGATACAACAATTATCGATAAATGGGTCAGGAAATCATTTAACCAGGGTTCACTAAATCCGGACCTCGGTGCCACTTTTCCTGTCGTGTTTTCCACGTCTCTCTCTCCCCTAATACACCTAAATCAAATGATTATGTCATCAGCAACCTCTCCAGAAGCCTGATAATGATCCTGATTATTTTGATTCAGGTGTGTTGGAGGAGGGAGACATGAAAAACACGACAGGAAAAGTGGCACCGAGGTCCGGATTTAGTGAACCCTGATTCAAACCATATACAATATATTAATTTTTGGTCACTTCCTGTTGATTTTTGGGCATTTACAACTCACTTCCTGTTGATTTGGAGTTACTGAAAAGGCAGTGACTCAAAAACGACCCCAAATCAACAGGAAGTGACCTGTAAATGCCCTAAAATGAACACGAGTTGCCCTACAAATGCCCCCAAAACCAGGAAAACTGGCTGTGAATGCCCTGGTTTCAGTGCCATTGACGGCGCTAGACGTCCAATCCATCTTTGACCCTCCCAGTCAAAGCTGATTGGACGTCTAGCGCCGTAAATGGCAGCCAATGAGCTAATAGACATTAGAATAGTTGAAGACTTTGTAGCAACCTGTTGGTCCCCTCCTCCCCAGTGACACCTTTTTAAAACATTTTTAAAAAATATTGATTCTAGGCAGAGGCATATCTTTTTGGGTAGAAAGTAACGCGATACATCACAATTTCAATTCATTGTCACACCCCTTCAAATAATTAGTGTTAGCAACCTCTGGGTACGATATGCGATACAAGACTATAACGATCTCACGATATGGCGATACAACAACTACAATTATTGATACATGATATTCTACGATACAACTAACAAACAGAAAAATAGGCTATTTTCATCCTTTTGCAGTGAATTGGAATGAGTTTATCACCAGTAGAAGTCCAATCCATTTGAAGTGGGAGGGCCATTGGATACTTATGGCCGTCAGTGGCAGCCAACGACTTAATTTACGGGTCACTTTCTATTGATTTTTTGGGCATTGACTTTCTGTTGATCTATTAACGGGTCACTTTCTGTTGATTTTGGGGCATTTGCGGGTCACTTTCTGTTGATTTTGGGTTACTGAAAAGGAAGCGACTCAAGAATGTCCCTAAACAAATTTTAGTGGGCGATATATTGTCTCATAAATTATTGTCGATATGTGATTAAATTTTTCTTTTAAACCAATTCCAACCACTAATGTAGTGACAATACATCCTAATAAATCACCCATTCAAATGCAATAAATTGTTATTCTTAAATAAAACTATATTATATATATATATATATATATATATATTTTTTTTTGAACAATGCATAACGAGTCATTTGGAAGCAAGCTAAGTGCAGACTATAAAATAGAAGAGAAACTTAACGCCATTTTTCTCTGCCAATTAGTTCAAAATTGTTTACACAGTACAGTATTTGATCCAAAATGACTATCATTTGTTCTGCAAACTACTGCACGTTAGCAAATTTGAAGCCAAATTATTCATTGCCAATCAGATTTTTCATAAAGGGTATCATTTTAAAGCTATTCTTAGTGTAGAAGCTAAACTATGTGAGATTAACTCCAGAAATGGTTATTCATATGTTGAACATGACGTCTTTTTATTTTGAAATGTTCACTGGAAGTACGTTCACTAAGCCGCTAATTGTAAGCTTTACACTCCGTAAACAAGTGCATTTCTCCATTTGTCATGCATGTGGTGTCAGTAATAGCCCCCCCCATTTTTTTTGTTTACAAATGCTGTTAACCAGCAATTTTTCATGTTTGAAGTGTCATTTGAAGTGTCATTTTAACCGCACATTTGAGTCTTTGAAAAGACTGTCAATGTTTTAAAGCAGGCTAATGTGGTTGTCTTTTTCGCCCATTCGCCTCAATGTAGCAATGCTAACATTTTACAGTGTTTAAGATAGATGTGTTTCCTTATTTTGTATGTCTGAACTTAATTCTATGGCCTGTTTTTGACCAAGAAACATATGTGAAAGGAACTGGAGTCTCATATGCCATCAACACGCACGTGTACACGTACGCATGCGGCGATAAAATGCAGCTGTGAAAATTACCACCCTCATTTTTATTTACGGTGCGATAAATGGACTTACTGCATATCCCGTCAGGCTTAGTGCAGTCAATGGCAGCCAGTGAGCTAACGTAGACTTATCAAATGGAAGATTTTGGTAGAAACCTGTTGGTTCCTTTTAAACAGTGACACCTTTTTCAAAACGAGGTGTATATCAATACCCTTTTGTGCTACAAAGTATCGCGATACATCACCTTTTCGATATCTTGTCAAACGGAGAACTGGCTCTGCGGACTCACGGTTCGGTCCGAGGAAGGATGGAGAAAAGTGGATACTATCTTGCGCCAGGTGATGGAACTGACGAGGCAGACCGCGACTAATGGCAATGACATAAGGCAGGGGTCCCCATCTGCCGGGCCGCGGTGCATTTGCTACCGGGCCACACAGGAATAATAATTTAATAACGACCGCATTCTGGCCGAATTAACCCTGTGCCCCTGCTTAACACACCAATATCCCTGTCTACTCTAGATATAATACTACGGGATAGATTAGAATGTCGTCATAGAAATCCATTGATTGGACTGCTAGGAGTACATGTTGTTTGTGTATATAATACATCTATGTGCGCTTGCCCTCGATAATAACGTATTACTAGGCCGCGGGCGCAGCACATTTGTTCCCGGAAATAATTAGCCCCCACACGAGCGAAGATGACTGGAAAACGGACGTCTTTGAAGATATTTTTACGGCGAAAAGGGCACCTGACGAGCCTACAACCTCGAAGACCCACGAACTGCGAAGGAGTGGATTCGTGCCCCGTTTGTGAATAAACCGAGTGATTCGAGCATGTCTGTGCAACAGGAGGATCAACTTGTAGAGATCGCAAATGACGGCGACCTTATTAAACGTACATTTGAGACAACAACTCTACCAAGGTTCTGGATTAAAGTCATTCCGGAATATCCTGACATCGCTACGAGAGCATTGAAAACCAATTTCCAACATCGTATCTTTGTGAAGCGGGCTTCTTAATTACTGTTTAACGACAAGGCGAAGTTGTTAATGGTGAGAGCGGTGAGCAGTTGTTGTGTGCAGCTAACATGGCAGGATGTATCTGTGGAGAACTTTTCTACAAGTCCTACCATGATCAAACTAAGTTAGTATTCCTTTCTTGAAAGAAAGTTTGTAGTGTTTACTTTGGAATCGCTGCATTTGCGCATTTTGCGGCTATGTTTAACATACCGTGCATGCGCAGAACCGCATCGTTGCAATTTTTGATGGGTTGCAAAATTTGTCAGAACACCGTTCCGTGAAAAAAAAAGACCCAAATAACACCGGTCCATGGTGCAAAAAATGTTGGGGACCCCTGACTTAAGGGACCTGAGATCTCGCCTACGCCATGAGGATCACGAATTTGACTGAAGACCAACAGAATTTGGGCATATTAAATTACTTATTCGGCTTGATTATAATTGTCCTTTCCTTTCCTGAACACCCTTATCCCCCCCTTCCTCACTCCTCCTGGGAAGAGCTGCGCAGATGTTCCCATCTTTTGTCCCTGATCTCTTCCCAAGGCCAGTCGCAGGGCTCTGCGACTCTTGTCTACAGACACGTACAAATACTGATACACCTGCGCACTCACACACAACCTCCCCCCTCCAATCCACCCCTCGTTTTCTTGCTATCATCCCTTCCCCTCCTTCCAGCCATGACTGGTGGTTTTCCTTTTTTTTCGTACAAAAAAATCCCTGCACGTGACCTGTGTGTCGTGTCATACCCCTGCTATGTTTTATGCTATATGTGTGTCGACTTGTAACTTGCTCTGCAATTTCTGAAAAAGAGAAGTGGCGGCGCGAAACAAAGTCATCAGCGGCCCGATACTCACTCATCGAACGGAATTTCGTTGCATCTGTTGTCATCTTGTGAGAGCTGGTGTCAATGACAAATAAAATCTCTGAATCTGAATCCTACAAATACTAATTACCATAAATATTAACACGCCTTCAAAAGTCTTCAAGACTCTTTCATACCCCATGTATGAACGTTTTTAAATCCCAGCAGTCTCGAATGCACCACAAGTCACCTGACACGCTCCCTTGCCCTATTTTCTCCAATTATCCCTTGTAATTATGACTAAGCAGCTCAGTGAATGTTTCTCTGACCACAAAAATCAAAGTGAAGCAATTGTTGCATAAGCTGCCACGGTTTCACCATAGTAGCTCTTTTATTAGCAAAAACTCATGGAGATTAGTCCACAGATGTGTTCCCCCCCTTCCGATGGAAAATCGAAGGCTGGGTGTGTGTGTCGGGGGTGGGGGGGATATGTAACGTGAAACCATCACAGATATGTCGGTTGTGAACCCCGCACACAGTCTACGTGTGCCTCTGTTCGTTGTGTGCTACAAAGACATCCTTCCTTTCAAAGCTTCTTCCTCCAATCGGGAATGTTGCTTGTCGTTAGCTTCTTAGAAAAATACAACTTTGAAAGAGGAGGATGACACGTAGAGGAATAAAGTCCCTTTGTTTTGAGATTGTGCATACTCTTTCTCGCTCATTAACACATGCGCGCGCGCAGGCTCTCACACATTCACAGGCTTTTGGTCTCGAGCGCACATGCGAACCGGCTGGAAAAGGTTAAAATTGCTCTCACAGTATTCAGATGGGAATTTGGCCTGTGGAGTGAGTTGGTCGAACTTGGTTTGTCCAAGCAGGAAAAAAGGGAAAAAAAAAAAATCTAAAACAAAATGGAATGCAGGTTAGATGGTAACAACATCTAGTACGTGAAGCTAACATCTAAGTCAACTGAAGGAAACGAAGGCATGCTGAAAGGAAACAAAAAAAAAGCTAGGATCCTCCTTTTCATATATATATATATATATATATATAAAATAAAATTTAAAAAAAACAACAACAAAAAAACAATGGATCAAAGGAGCACATTTTTAAAAAGGTTGAAAAACCCCAGCCATAGACAGTTGTACAAATATTTTACACAAAATGTTTCTCGTTTACACGCCGCCGTTAAATCTTTGAGAGATGAACATAAGTTAATAAGACGTCAAAAATGCGACATTTGTCAGCGGGGGTCTGAAGGCCAGACGCTCGTTGAGTTTAGTCACCCGGCAGGAGGACCGCCGAGCTGCCTGCACAACAACAACAACAACATCACCGTCTGGTTAGTTATATAATACTATCTAGTATTAGGGACACACTGAAAAGACTAAATCAAATGAGTAAAAATGTCATCTAGAGGGCTGCCACTCATGAATAATCAGTCAGCTAATTGAAGGGAAAAAAAATTCCTGATTTCCATTCATGTGGTTAAAATACAAAAAAATGGACATTACTCCAAATTTCCAGGGTAGAAAAAGACATTTACACTGCTGGCCAAAAGTATTGGCACCCCTGCAATTCTGTCAGATAATGCTCAATTTCTCCCAGAAAATAATTGCAATTAAGAACGCTTTGGTAGTAATATCTTCATTTATTTTGCTTGCAATGAAAAAACACAAAAGAGAATGAAAAAAAGTCATTATCATTTCACACAAAACTCCAAAAATGAGCCGGACAAAAGTATTGGCACCCTTTGAAAAATCATGTGAGGCTTCTGTAATTTGCGTCATTAACAGCACCTGTTACTTACCTGTGGCACATAACAGGTGGTGACAATAACTAAATCACAGTTGCAGCCAGTTAAAATGGATTAAAGTTGACTCAACCTCTGTTATGGTTATGGTGTAATACTTGTATGGCGATTTTCCACTTTTCAAGGCCTGTGTCCTTGTGTGTACCACATTGAGCATAGGCCTGTGCCATCTTAGGCATCACACAATTCGATTTGATCACGATTCAGGTTGCTACGATCCGATTATTAAATGATGATCGCGGTACTGACGATGATCATGGTTATCGCGATTATCGATGCATCGTACATTACTACTTAATACAGTAGCCAAACAAATTTATGTCCATTATTTTTTTTTTAAATATCCTAATGATTAAACAGGAACGATGGAAACATGCCAATACAACAAAAAGCAGCCCTTAAGCTCCTTTTTATGTATTTATTTTTTTTTACAAGAAAGTGCAAAAACATTCACCATTTTAAAGGGAGTACTTATTTCTCTCAACAATACAATAAAATTTACACATGTGGAATTAATTCCACATTTTCTGGAAACAAAGTGTCTATAGAAATAAGACTTCTATTAACCAATATACTTTGTTTTCACAGAATTCTGTACTATTTCGCATGTTTGTAGTGTTACCACTGTTCTTAATCATGGTTTTACAAGTTCTGCATATGAAATACACGTTAGCGAATTAGCTTAGCACTCGGCGCTAACTATTAACATCTCAAAAACAACAACAATAAAGGCTAAACAGTACAAGAGGGTTCGTGTACTCACCTCTTTAAGATGCACACGGGTCTTAGCAACACACTCAGGACATTTTTCAATTGAAATGCCTTAAAACTACAGCTGGACATCTAAATGACATAGAGCAACGAACTATCTCTCTTCCCTTCTTGCTCTAAAAAAATAACATGCGCACAAAAGCGCGACCACTGGGTTGCGCTTCTTTTCCAGCCTCTCTCATACACAAATTTATTTTCCAATCTTTTAAAAGGGAGTAAATCACTCTCTCTCAGTAACCAGCAGCATCCCTCATAACGTGCGCGCGCCTGTTATCGGTGCCTGGCGGCAGACGTGTCTTGAATTTCGTTATGCTACGGGCTGCTGCCATAAAGTTATGAGGGAAAAACATCATTTTTGAACCGTTATGAATCGTAATCAAATCGTCACGTGTCGAATCGCGATGCATGTAATAATCGATTTTTTGGAACTCCTCTAATTGACCATAGAGAAAAGAAAGAAGACCAAAGAACTGTCTGAGGCCTTGAGAAGCAAAACTGTGAGGAAGCATGGGCAATCTCAAGGCTACAAGTCCATCTCCAAAGACCTGAATGTTCCTGTGTCTACCGTGCGCAGTGTCATCAATAAGTGTAAAGCCCATGGCACTGTGGCTAACCTCCCTAGATGTGGACAGAAAAGAAAAATTGGAGAGAGATTTCAACAAAAGATTGTGCGGACGGCGGACAAAGAACCTCGACTAACATCCAAACAACTTCAAGTTGTCCTGCAGTCCGAGGGTACAACAGTGTCAACCCGTACTATGTGTCGGCGTCTGAATGAAAAAGGACTATGGTAGGATACCCAGGAAGACCCCACTTCTGACCCTGTCCGGCCCATTTTTGGAGTTTTGTGTAAAATAATTGTACAGTGGTACCTCTACATACAAAGTTAATTCGTTCCAGGACCTTGTTTGTAAGTCGAAATGGTTGTATGTCGAGCAGGATTTCCCCATAGGACTACATTATAATTCCAATCCGTTCCACAGCCCAAAAACCTACACTAAATCCTTAAAAAATACTGCTAGTACTATTACAAATGGCAATTATACATAGCAAAACAAATAAATTATAAATAAAAAGCGGAATAATAATAATAATAATAATAACAATAATTCCTGTAATAATGTAACAAATCGGGTTCTAATGTGGCGGACGTTTTTTGCTGTACCTGAACGCACCGCGGGGCTGACGTGCCAGAGACAGAGCGGCGAGCTTGAGAGCTTCACTTTCACTTTCAATGTTTTCTTGAGAATGCTGTCAATTGCGGCAGACAGTAGGCGTTTTATGTTGAATAAGTTGTGAAATAAATGATAAAAACGTGGCGAAGCTGGCGATTTCTTTGGCAATGTTACCACAATAATAATTGTCACTGGCGAACGGTGGTTGGAGGAGGAACGTGGACATGGAGATCTTGAGCCAGTTCACGGATGCGCACCCCACGCTCATATTTTTCTATAATTTGCAACTCCATTTAAAAAGGTAAGCGTCACCTTTTTCTTTGTTTCACCACCTGTACCAAACTTTTTGAAGCCTTTCGTGTTGATTTCTCACACAAGAAAATCCGCCACGCGTTCGTCTGTGGTGCTGCCATGTCGTCGTATTTCGAGCATGTCGTCGGATGTAGAAACAAATGGCGATTCAAATTTTACATCAGATGTCGAAAACATCGTGTGTCGAAGCGATCGTATGTCGAGGTACCACTGTATTTTTTTTCCCCCATTCTCTTTTGTGTTTTTTCATTGCAAGCAAAATAAATGAAGAAATTACTACCAAAGCATTTGTAATTGCAATCATTTTCTGGGAGAAATTGAGCATTATCTGACAGAATTGCAGGGGTGCCAATACTTTTGGCCAGCAGTATATGATTCAGCTACTGGTTTGGTTTGTAACATTGTTGTTTTCATCAATGATGACGACAAAGAAAATTTATCGTCGATAAAGCATTCTTTTTGTGACAATGACGAACTAAAAACGTGTCTTGGGAGACTAAACCATAACGAGACTGATGCTAGTTTTCGTCTGAAGAGACTACGAGATGAAAATGCGACAGTTTCTGTCATATATTCACAATATATGACAGCCTGCATCATAGCAGTACTTACTGGTGTTAGAATGTGCTTCAAGCTATGCTCCGTTTAGCCAGTGTCGCTAATTTGAATTAACGAAATCATAGCATTACGGAAATGTTTACAGCTACACACGATTCAGTAAGTGCTGTCTAAATTTCAGATGACAATTTTGAAATGTTGTTTTCAGAAAAAAAAGATGGGATAGTCAGGTATTACCACCCTTTTAGTGATTCATGGATCAACCACACTAACATTATATTATTACATTTGTAAATAGATAAATAATAAATGATTTAAAAATTTATTTAAATTTATTTCTGCCCTCACAGATGACAAAAATCCTAGAGGAAACACTTAAGTCGGCTTTATATTTTAAAGTTGTAATATTTTTAGGGAATAAATTTCACTATTTTGGAGAAAGATGGACTACATTTTCAAAACTAGTCAAGGAATTACGAGAAAAAAGTTGCTCTTTTTCTAAAAAAATCAAATTCATTCTGAGAATAATGTTGTAAACTTGCAATAATAAACTGAATTTGAGAATTTCTTTAGAAGTTGTCTTTGGTATTGAATTTTTTGTTGAAAATGTTCAAACAAAGCAGGATTTTTCAGATTCTATATACCTGTAATTTCTGGACTGTAAGGCACACCTGACTGTAAGCTGCGCCCCACCAAATTTGACATGAAAACGGCATTTGTTCATAGATAAGCCGCACTGGACTATAAGCCGCAGTTGTCCTCATTGTATTATGGGATATTTACACCAAAAGATATTAACTGGTAACACTTCATTTGACAATGGCATCATAAGATTGTCATGACACCAGATGAACCACCATTAAGCTTTGAACCAATTGGGTGCAAAGCCTTATTGTTTCTAAAAGCTTCATTTGGCCGTCACTGCTCCCTTGGGGGAGACAGTCAACCTCTGCTGCCACCTGCTTTCAACACTGTTGTCATCCAACATTCCTCCTAGCATGCACTGCGGTGCTACAGATGTAAATAGCAATCAAAATTCATGTTCTGCGCTAATTATTTCTTCAGTTACTGTTCCAGTTGTTTCATTAATTGCTAGTTATGGTATTTGGTAAAATTTTCTTGGATAGTGGTGCCATAATACTGTCATACGACAGTCAGAATTATTACATGACAATGTCATAAGCATTAATGAATGCTTATAATAGAGGTCGGTTGGTGTCATCCAGCAAATTATCTCACTTTTGAATGGCCGTTAAAAGATCTGAGCTGGACATAAATGGAGTTAGTGAAATAATATGCCACATGACACATATTGACATCTGTCATAAGCATTCAGTAATGTCCATGATAGTGTCATGTCATAATTATTATGTTCTTATGACAGTCTTATGATGCCGCTGTCAAATAAAGTGTTACCTCTTAACCCAAATAAATCAACAAATAAGCCGCACTGGACTATAAGCTGCAGGATTCAAAATGAGGGAAAAAAGTAGCGGCTTATAGTCCGAAAATTAGGGTAACTCTTCAAAAATATTAAATTCTTTAAAAATGGACCCGCGCGACTCACAACAATGATTAAAATGAGTCGAATAAAAATGATCGCTGGCAGCCCTCCTTGTCCATCGCCATCAACGGTAGCCAATGAGTTAATAATGCATCATTTTTCCCTCCGCTTTCCAGTGTGGCCCTAAGACAGCTTCATAATACATCCCAGAATCGCACTCTCACCTTCAGAAAAGGCCACAGTCCTTCAGGTTGTTTTTGATGATGACGTCGGTGACGGCGTCGAACACAAACTGCACATTCTTGGTGTCGGTGGCGCAGGTGAAATGGGTGTAGATCTCCTTGGTGTCCTTCCTCTTGTTCAGGTCTTCAAACTGACACTGAATGTAGGCCGCCGCTTCCTCGTATGTGTTGGAGCCTGCGGGCGGCGGCGCGCGGAATGTTTGAAGCCTCATTTCTGGTCACGGGCTTAAGCGTGCGTGCTATTTAATCACCTGCATATTCTGGGTAGCAGATTGTGAGGGGGCTCTTTTTGATCTTCTCCTCAAAGAGATCCTTCTTGTTGAGGAAGAGAATAATGGAGGTGTCCGTGAACCACTTGTTGTTGCAGATGGAGTCGAACAGCTTCATGCTCTCATGCATTCGGTTCTGGGAAAGAGTGAAGGTGACGCATACACCAATACGGCATGGTAATCAGTTGTTTTTGTGAGAAGTGTCTTACCATTTCCTCGTCTTCAGCCAATACGAGGTCGTAGTCGCTGAGAGCCACGCAGAAGATGATGGCTGTGACGCCCTCGAAGCAGTGGATCCACTTCTTTCTCTCAGACCTCTGGCCACCAACGTCAAACATTCTGGACAGATACGATAGTCATTAAAAAAACTATTACCGTATTTTTGGGACTACAAGTCGCAGCAGCCGAAAAATGCGCAATGAAAAGGAAAAAAACATATACAAGTCGCACAGGAGTATAAGTCGCATTTTTGGGGGGAAATTTATTTGATACAATCCAGCCCCAAGAACAGACATGTCATCTTGAAAGGCAATTTAAAATACAATAAAGAACAACAGGCTGAATAGGTGTGAGGTATGCTAACGTTACGTGACGCTAGAAGTTAAAAAAAAAAAAAAAAAATTTTTATGTTTTATTTGTGAGGACTCAGGAGAAGGAGGAAATGCGGGGATGCGATGCGTGGTTGCGTTTTGTGTGATCATATTTGTGACGATGCCAGTGCATATGTGCATAATGATAACAAATTACAGCCTGTCTTTTGTGACAAATTCTCCCAGTTAAACAAGACTAAGATGGATATTCAATAAACATTTATATCCTTTCTATTTGCGTGTCTGTTCTAACAGGTGGATAGTGCATTGACATTTAATCTCATGTTGGCAGAAAAAAACGTAAGTTTTCTCAATGTTTAAATAGTGTACATATTTTTATGATCATTATAAATGCATTTACACAACAAAATAACGCTGGAAAAGTTTGTTAAATAAATTTCTCGTATGAGACCAAACCGCCACATTCTTTTACATTCAGCAAAGCAGACACAGGTTTCTGTCATCTTCAACAATCAACTTGAATCCTTTCCATACCTCACTCCTACCGCAGTTGTTTGCTTTACAATTCACCTGTCTTTAGTTTGTTTTTTACTCCTAGCTGCTCCATATCGAAAAGGATGTACCAGGATGCTCGCTGAGGGCGCGAGGAGGGAAGATTGAAAAGAGACCGGGGCCACGGCACGCACAGCGCCTTCTGTTTTATCCAAATTATTTATTTTATTTAACATCCATACATCGTTTTAGTATAAATATATGAATATATATTTATTTAAAAAAAAAAAAAAAAAAAAAAAAAAAAAAGGTAGCGAGAGAGAAGTCGGCCCGACCCGACCGTAAATAATCACACATAAATCGCTCCAGAGTATAATATATAAGACGCACCCTCTGCCAAACTTTGAAAGAAAAAAAAAACTGCGACTTATAGTCCGAAAAGTACGTTATATGGTCAAGTTAAACTCATTTAATGAGAGACATTTGCCAATCGCTTCCACCCCGTCACAGTTAAATAGATTTTTGTCAATGGCAGCCAAAGAGTTGCACTATGTGAGGTCACAAGAGATTAAACAGAAAATAATAAAAAGCTATTTTAATTGTTCAGTATTTGTTTTATTTAGATTCATATATTTTATCACACATGATTTTTTTTCTAATCATCATTATTATTTTTTTTTTTTACCGATTTCTATACAAATAACTTTTTCCTCAAAATGGAATACTTAAAGCAACACAATGTAACTTTTTAGCTTTGGTCGATTTTAGCGGCGCCAGTGGACAAACACGGTAGTGTTTTGCCTTAGGGAAGACTGCGTTTCCCATGAAGACCGGTGCACACCCGCAGCGTTGTAAAAGCATCAACCAAGCCAAAATCAGTCTTCCGGTCGCCTGCAGATGGATTAAACAGATTCATATCATCTGTTGGCTGTAAATGCACAGACAACTGACTTCAAATTCTTCAAATTTGGAACTACATGGGACTGGTCGATTGGCCACTGTCCTGCCAGAACCTGGACAACGCGCCTGCCTGGAAAACATTTTAACGTCTGGATATTGTGGAGGATAGCTGGGGTAGATGGCAGCCGCTGTGTCTGACCACACTCGAAGAGGAACGATATCGAGGATGTTTTCAGTGGATGAGTAAAATGTTAAGTTGGTATACCGTCCGATGTTCTACATCATCACCCCGACGCCTTATGGTGCGCTGCTGGCAGCTTCTGATTGTGCCAGGTGGGACAGTGATCGCCTGGACGGTCCTTCTGAACGACCTACCGACGCCAGTCCCCCAGGCCATGAGTCCACAACCGAAATGGTGACGCAACCTACTACGAAGCTGCGCAACCTTGAGATGAATGTTCGTCGGGAGTCAGCAAGGAACAAAAACTGCGACGAGGATTAAGTCAACAAAAGGAGTGTGGCGGACACGGCCTACCATCGGTCCTCAGCTATTTCCTATCTTCTGGATCGAATCAACTGAATAAACTAAGTACTAAATTATGAACTAGTCTACTGGATCTAATCAACATAACGAGCACCTCGATCGACTATGGACTATTGGGAAAATGAACAATCAGAGGGGATGGTTATAATTAAAAAAAAAAAAAAAAAAAGTGATCATTACGAAATCTGAATGTCAAAAATTTGATATTTTCTGCGTCCTTTATGGTATACTGGGGATGGGTTTCAATAAGCTTCGGCTTCTCCCGTCAGCCCTTTTCTTTTCTTTTCGGGTTGAATTAATTGTAAACACATATAAATGCTGTATGTTTGTTTGGATTTGTCATGCCTGAAGGGAAAATAAATACATAAATAAATAAATAAACAACATTTCTGTTTCCAGCGGCTGTGTGAAGGATGAATAGTAATAAGGGAATGAATCCAGTTGTGGCTAAACAATAGCATATGACGATTAGCAACCGTGTGGCTAATAAGAACTAGAGCTGAAATGATTACTCAAATAATTCGAGCAACTCAATTTTAAAAACTGATCGAGGGATTTGTTTAATGTTGCCAGCTCTAACCATGACATTTTGCCCAGACTACTTTTAATGTGGCACAACGCGCTGATGTCACGTGCATAGAAGAAGGGAGAGGCGGCGGATATACTAGTAATTGATTTCAACCACGCATGAATATGGAGGTAACGACGAAGAAGCCCACAAAAGCGAAGAAAAAGGCACCGAGAAAAAGCAAAAACTCTCAAAAGTGTGGGAGCATTTCAAGCTGGAGACCAAGGCAAACACTAGTTCATGTATTGGCTCTAAGACAACCCTTTCACAATACTACCCCCGCCCAGCCCCAACCCTACCCGCGGCCCTACCGATGTTTACGCACCCCCAGCTGGACTCCGCGACCGACCCCCTGTACTCCAAAGGCACCATGTTTAATCCGAGAGCAGAGGAGCGATACTCGGGACAAGGTAAAATTAAGTCAACGTAGCGCTAATAAATAAGATTAGCGTTACTGCACCTTGCTAACGTAACGTTAGCCCTGCGGAAGGCTTGGTTTCTATCAATGATGACTACTGTCGATGTGTGGCTAACGTGTCTTTCATACAGGCTTAATTAAACCTGTAAAAACAACGCTGTAGAGTGATGTGTAAAATAAAAACGTAATAAGAACTTTCAATTGTGCTCAGTAGTCATTGATGGATAAAACAGCAAGTTGCACTGGTGCCTAATGTGCTCCAACACAGCAGGTATCATACGTTTATTTTGAACACAGCAAAAAATCCTATTGGGATTACATTTTAGACAAGTTAAAACTTAACTAGAATTTAAAAATAGCTTATCACAAATGGAAATTCAATTGAAACACATGGGGAAAACGCTTAACTTTTGAGTGATGTGTGTTATCAAGCGTAATTACATTTTTAGGTAAGAAATAAAATCTTATTAAAAAATTTTTTTGGGGGGAGTGGAAGCAGTGAATTTGTTTTTAGTCACATCTGAGATACAATTGTTGGACGTTTTCAACATTGTACATCTAAAATAAAGACATTGCTGCTTATCTAAAAATTGTTCAATATTAGGTCAAATGTCTTGTTTTCTCATGTATATTTCTAATTGCTCTTTACCTAAAAAATAATATAATAATAATAATGCTTTATCCGCTTACTCGATGAATTGATAGGATTTTCAGTAGAATACTCGATTACTAAAATATTTGATAACTTCAGCCCTAATATGAACTTTAAACAACAAACTTGAAATGTAGATCCTTGAAGGTGAAATGTGTCTCCACAATGCCGGTGGTCTTTACTCTGGTCCTCAGCACGTCCTGCTGGGTGGGCACGTAAGCACCGTGTGATATCCTGTCCAGGTCATTCAGATAGCTGTCGCGAAGGAGAAACAGGGAAGAAAATTGGAATCGTTAATAGCTTCAAACTAGACACACCCTTGCTATGGAGCATTGCGATACGACGACTCACTAGGCCGCAGAGTCGTTGAGTTGGTACTCTCGGGAGCGGCTGAAGCACGCCTGCACTCCTCCGTCCTTCCACAGCCGCTGGATGACCCCGGCCAGCTCGCCGGTCATGAAGCCCTCCTCGGCCGAGCCGGCCAACACGAACAGCTGCCGCGCGTCATCCTGAGCGGACAAACCTCTCATTTCAGTTGCTATAAAGCAGCCGTAAAGCGAAGCCAGTGTGGCGTTTCATGTAAACTCTCGAGGTAAAAAGAGTGGAAAATCTGGCCGGCCGTGGCTAAGTTTAGCCATGAGTCATTTTTGAAGAAACATAAGTCAAAATAGTGATATGTCAAACTAGAAAATGTAATTCCTGGAGAATCTGCGTGGTGATGCTTTGCTCTCTCGTGGGCCACTTCCTACCAATTTTGGTGCATTTCTTGTTACCTGATTAGCTGCCATTGACGTTTCTAGTCATCCAAACCATTTTGACTGGGAGCGGCGAGTTCATTCGCCGCCTTCGCAGCCAAGATGGTTCGGACGTCTAGCGCCGTCAATGGTACTGAAATATGAGCATTCACAGCTAGTCCTCCCATTTAAACAAACTGGACATCTATTGTTAACAGTAGAAGGCAATGAGTTAGCTGTGGTTAACTGTGGTTTTCAGGAGTCACTTCCTGCACATTTTGGATCATTTCCTGTTGATTTTAGGGTATTTTCGGGACACTTTCTGTAGATTTTGGGTCACATAGTGTTGGTTTTGAGGCACTTACAGGTCACTTTCAGTAGACTGTGGGTTACTTGCACTTTTTTATACTTCCTGTTCATTTTAGGGCAATTTGAGGATTTTTTTTTTTTTTGGATCCAAAGTAATGACCACCCAGGAAGTTTTTTTTCCTAGGTCAGCGTTGAAAATTAATAAAAGGGAATGGAAACATTTTTTGGTGGAGTTGAATGAGCCATTGAAAATAATAAATGCGACCATGAAAATATCTGGTGACGTTTGTATAAAATTTTGGTGGAAATGTAGCTTTTTTTGCTAAAATCTGCCTTATAATTACTCTCATATTGGCTCATAACTAATTAATTAATGCATTACAAAATTCCAGTGCTTTGATGTGATTTGTGTTGTATTGATAAGACCATGACCAAAGGAAAAAAAAAAAGGCGTTCGAAGCAAGCAGCACATAAAAAACACCCTCAAAAAATCTGTATGTTATATGCTGTGCCAGGCCTAGTTTTTCTTCATCATAATTTCCAAGAGCACAAACATTTAAGGAACACAATGTAACTTTTTAGTTTTGGTCGATTTTAGTGACGCCGGTGGGCAAAGAGGTCGTGTTTTGCCTTGAGGAAGACTGCGTTTCCCATGAGGACCAGCGCTGGGTTTCCCATGAGGACTAGCGGCTGTGTGAAGGATGAACAGTAATAAGGTCCAGTTGTGGCGAAGCAATAGCATATGACCAACCTTTAGCTTCGTGTGGCTTACCCCCCCATCCCACCCAAACTCGTCAGTGCTGAAGCTGGGGGGGTGGGGGGTGTCGTGCCAGCAAGTTTAAGCTGGGCCAACGTTTCTTTTGTATACTCTTTTTTTTTTTTTTCCTTCTCAGACAAAAGGATGTCCAGTAAAATTCTGGGTACATAGGAATTTTACTGTTTTATTTATTAGACTGCAATGTAGACCTATTCAATCGAGTTCACCTGAATTTTGCAAGGCTTCTTCACATTATAATTGAATACTTTTAAAACAAACAAAAATATTCATTTAATTATAATGTTAATACATTACATTTTCAATTATATTTCCATTTATTATCAATGCATAATTTGATACACCTTGCAAAATTCAGGTGAACTCGAGTGAATAGCTCTACATTGCAGTCAAATAAATTAAGTAAAATTCCTATGTACCCTAACTTTGTGGACACCCTGTAGAATTTGCGCAAAAGCGTACGCATCGACTTCAGTCTTTATATTGAGTGGGGAAAGTTACGTAAGGCAGTCAGCACATTTGTAGTTTTTTATGTGTGTCAGGGTTCCTGCCACCCTCCTCAAAGTTAATTAGTAACGGTGAAACCGATAGACCCCCCCTCAAGCTATAAAAGAGGTGTCATTAAACTAGTTGTCAGTCGACATATAACAAATGTTATGAAAATATTCTATGAAGGTTGAAAGGTTACCTAGTGTTGCTTTAAGTTGACATAAATTCTTATGACTCAAACTTAAATGGAATCCAGTTCTGGATTTCCATTTGTTCTTGTAAAATGATACTTAAATTGCATCAAGCTCTATCAGTTTAGGCCGGCCCGCAACCAAGTAAGCCCATGTAAATCGTTTTTATGATTAATTTTTTGTGTGTGTGTGTGGGGGGGGGGGGTGGGGGGGGTGGAGCGGGGAGCTGTACTTAAAAAGCAACTGCCTTTTTGATTTTTAAATGCGGTATTATGCGATTTTGCCTTAAGGCTCTGCTCCTCGTGGTGTGAATGATAAATATAGAAATAGAAACTCGGCCAGACACAGTTAATAGTGCTTTGCGAATTACTGTAAGTAGTTTGGAGAGGTCCACCACACTATATCATATGTAGGGCTGCAGCGATCGATTATTTAAGTAATCGATTTATCTATGGAATAGTTCGTTTGATTAATCGAGTAATCGGATAACAAAAATCTAATGCGTTGCTGAAGAATTTTAGGAGATGTAAAAGAATCAAGTGTTTATGCTTGCAGTAACATTTATTTTCTACCTGGCACCTGCACATAAATTGGCATCAAGATTGTAGTTTTAAAACTGCATTAAATACGAACACGAGATAAAATACCTGACGTTATCTTCAAGCTCTACAGAACTGTGCTCAAAAACTTAAGCAGCATTATTTTCATCGTGTACAATATAACCAATACAAGCCATTCACGGTGTAAATTACAATTTCTGTTCTTGCACTCCTCTTTAAAAGAAACTGCTGTATTTTAAGCCAAAACAACAGTTTTGTTTGTTAGAACAATATGTCTATATGCGGCCGTAGCAGATTCATGGCGCATGAAGCCCCCGAACTATTTTTAATTTGTCCGTTTTACCCTGAAAACCCCCATTTACAGACGTCGCGCAACCGCTTTGGTTTTAACCCAGCCATTATTCACTCGCATATTTTAAACTTTTAAAAAAATGACGTCACAATGAAAAAAATGGTGTCTGTAAAAAAGTCACGGATGTCTACCCCATAACTATCGCTTAATTGTATTTTTTATTGTTACTGTCGTCTTTCTCTGATATGTTAGATGATAAATAATCGATCCAAACAAAGAAAAATGGAAAAAAAACAAAAACGTTTAAAGGCGTAAATATATGAAAATGAAAATCTCGACCACTTGATGTCTGCGATTTCTGCATCGCGACCCTTGTTATATTGCCATGTTTCACCCATAAAATCCCCCAAAAATCCAACTGCGGGCATTCACAACTGTGTCTTGACACTCAGTGATACATGCTCCATGGAGTTTTTGGATCGAAACAAAGTCAGTACGCGATAATATCTCGTTAAAGTCATGCCGTCTGTAATTCTGCTCTCGTGTACTCTCGCCTCCAGATAGTTTTTCTGTTAAAAAAAACTTTTTTTTCCAAAATGCCCTCCTGTTCAAAATTTTTCTTCCCTCAGAAAATTGAGATTTTAAGCTTTCCTATGATGTATCACACATGCATATCGGACAATTTTGAAATTTGGCCAAATTGGGGGTCTCAGATCGGAGCTTCAAGTCACCTGAGTGTTTTCCACCATATACCGTTGAGAACAACCAAGGATATTTATCAAAAATTCATGAACTGTATCTGCTCGCGTAGTGAGTTGACACTCGCAACATGCGCTAGCTTCGTGGCTAAACGCTAATTAGCATGATATTTACACCAGAACAATAGTACAACCCCTACAATAATAACATTCAACATTTTTAGAACTTTTAGGAACTGTTGAGCAATACATAGTTTGGCAAACTAACATCGGAGCTAGAGCAGGGCGGTAAACCGAAAATTTACCGTCACTGAAATTCTTAACGATGACCGACGTAATTTTGACCATGTCGGTAAATTCGGTAAATTAATAAAACAAGAAAATAGTCTTTTCCTCCCGCTTTGATTCTGTGTTGTTCGTCTATGTTCATTCCCCTTTAAGAAAGCAGTGAATGTGCTTACGTAGGGAGTCACGTGATCATCAGGAAGCCAATCAAACAAAAGCCCGGTAAGCTAACGCTAGCAGCTAACGCTACAAGCAAAACGTGATGGAGTGTGGCTTAAGGGAGGTTCACCAAACTTTCAACCGACATTTAGTAGACTCTTGGTGGCATCCAGACGGGCTTTCACCCTCTGTCCTCCTTTGTTCTCACGATTTCCGGAGATGGTGCTTTTAGTGCTTTCTACTGGTAGCCAGGCTAACGCTAGCTAGCGGCTAACGCTACAAATGAACGTTATGGAGTCTGATAGAGGCTCAAACCTTGTCGAAACGGCTGAACTTAATGAGTGGATTGGGCACGGACTGCATCTAGCAATTACTATGTGGCGTTATTTTGTATCTGTCTGTGTGTGTGATTCTTCTGATAGCTTTTGTGATGGTAAAGAATTCTGCATAAAGTACAATCCAACGGCGAAACTTATAATGACCGAGAAATGGCCCCAGCTATTTTTATTGTGCGTGCATTTATGAAAAAATGCACTGGGGGGGGGGGGGGAACCCTTAAACCATAAAGTAAACACTTGTATTTAATAATTATATCACAGCAGCCATTAACAATAAGTTGTCTTTTTGAAGTGTACTGTTCAAGCTGCAAGTCATTTGTGTTACAATTACATGTTTGCACAGGCATATTGATTTTGACAATGTACATTGTTCAAGTCATACACGCTGTTATAAATGTTCATACTTGAATTCTTATTGCTTACAATACATTTTTATTAGGGCTGTCAAACGATTAAAATTTTTAATCGAGTTAATTACAGCTTAAAAATTAATTAATCGTAATTAATCGCAATTCAAACCATCTATATAATATGCCATATTTTTCTCTAAATTATTGTTGGAATGGAAAGATAATACGCAAGATGGATATATATTTTCAACATGCGGTACATAAGGACTGTATTTGTTTATTATAACAATAAATCAGTTCTAAATCAGTTATAGAAATTTTATATTAAAACCCCTCATAATGTTTTCGTTTTAATAAAATTTGTTAAATTTTCAATCAAAAAATAAACTAGTAGCCCGCCATTGTTGATGGCAATAATTACTTACACTATAAAATCAGTCGCACCCAAACGCCAGCAGAGGGCAGCAAAACTCCGCAAAACACAATTAACAGGTGGGCCTTTCACTCTAGTGACATTTAAATATGTCTGAGCTGGGCAAGTGCGTTAATTGCGTCAAATATTTTAACGTGATTAATTTTAAAAAATTAATTAACGCCAGTTAACGCGATAATTTTGACAGCCCTAATTTTTATAAATTTAATGTTTGGACTGCATGTACAATTGTTAAATACAGTATATCAAATTGAATGCTGGTAAATAAATCAACAAGAAATAGTTAATCTGTATTTCATGCACTGATTCAGATTTTCAAATTATATAACAGTCCGCTTGGGCGAATTTATCGTCATTTATCGTTATCGAGATAAATCTGCTCAATTTATCGTGATACATGTTTAAGGCCATATCGCCCAGCCCTAATCTGAGCACAATTAAGCATTGAGGCTTACCGTAATTTCCCGAAAATAAGGCGCACTTTTTTTCCCCAAATCCACTTGTAAAATCGAGGGTGCGCATTATACACGGGTATATGGATGGAGACAGAAATAAATACATATAAATATGTATATTTTAAGACTTTTTCTTTATTGACACGGCCATGTTGTGTTGAAGAAAACGTATACGGTGATCTGTTGCCGCCATTACGGTATATTACGTCACCATTTGTTTTGGTAATTCTTCACTCTGATTGGTCGAATGACTTCCGTGAGTTTGTTTCGTCTGCACTGTTATGAGCTCCTTTCGTTTTCCCACTTCAGTCGTCACTTTTACTTTACAGTATAATTCCAAGGAAGATACATTTGCGGTATTTCATGATGATGAAACGAGCAAGCTACACGGCAGCCTACAAAAGGAAAGTAATTTCCGTATCTGAGGAAGCTGGAATTCGTGAAGTGGCAAGACGGTATGACGTCAGAGAATCGAGTGTGTGGTATTGGAAATGAATGAAGAAGCAGCTGGAACAAGCAAAGTCATCAGCAAAAGCAATTGGTAGGGGCAGAAAAGCACTTATAAGAATGCTTTAGATGTTCATGTATAATACAGATATGGCTGTTTTGTTTTCTCACGGGTTCTCTTAAGTTGGAGAAGTTGTTAAAGGTTGTTACAGTAATGTTTTGCACTACCGGAACGGTATTTATCACTGTGCTATGCTTGTGCTGTGTTATGTCTGTTTATAATTTGTTAAATTAAAATGACATTTCTGTATTTCTATACGAGCTGTTTTCTTGTGTTCTACCGTATTTATTGGTGCTAAAATTAGGGTGCGCGTTATACACGGGTACAAGAATTTTCCCTAGATTTTGCAGGTAAATTGGGGGCGCGCGTTATACACGGGTGCGCCTTATATTCGGGAAATTACGGTAATCGATAACATGCCTTGCTTAGTGGAGCTCAAAATGAGTATTCACTCCACGACCACAACTCCTCACATCAACATAAACACACACTTCTTTGTCCTAACAAGTAAGCCACTCGTTAGACATTGATATAAATTAGGTTAATATTGTTTTATCTGATTTTTACATTATATTTAAGCTTGCTCTGCTCATCCACGATGCACACAGTAGAAGTCAACGTGGCCGTGGTAGATGAGAGCCTCTTGATATATACAGTGGGGAGAACAAGTATTTGATACACTGTCAATGGGTTTTCCCATTGGCAGTGTATCAAATACTTGTTCTCTCCACTGTATATATATTTTTTACAACAAAGTGCAAAAACTAACCATTTTAAGGGCAGTACTTATTTCTCAACATGCCTATACAACACACAGCTGAACTTCATATGCTCTTTTTCACAAGTAGGCGCAAAAACATTAGCCGTTTCAAAGGCAGTACGTATTTCAACAATACAATAAAAACTTATGTACACCACTAAACAACGAACAAAATGACATGGAAATACATGTTAGCGAAACCGCTAATTAGCATAGCGCTCGGCGCTAACTAGTAACATCCCAAAAACAAAAACAATAAAAGCTAAACAGTACAAGAGGGTTCGTGTACTCACCTCTGATAAACGGAAACAGGACTTAGCGGAGCACTACGGACTTTTTCCAATTAACACGACTTGAACCTACTGCTGGACAACTGAAAGACAAGGAGCAACGAACTCTCTCTCTTCCCCTCTCGCTCTAAGAAATAACTTGCGGACAGAAGAGGACCCAAAGCACAACCGCCGGGTCCCTGCCTGTCTCATACACAAATGTATTTTCGAGTCTTTTCAACAGGAATAAATTTCTCATTCAGTAATTTCAGCTGCATCCATCATAACGTTATGCATCCGTTTAAGGCAGGCATGTCCAAAGTGCGGCCTGGGGGCCAAATGCGGCCCGGGGTCAAATTTCATCCGGCCCCCAGCCTCTGTCATAAAATTCAATAATGTCTGGCCTGCACACAGACTTAATAAATTGGTCAGCAGTACTGCGATACGACCAGCATATGAAGTAGCTTACACACTAAATGCTGCTCCTCATTTACCCACTAAAAGGCAACAGCAACATTACCCCGTGTGACCCTTTACTCCCTATTTTCTAAAATGGCGACAACAAAAAAAAGTTGACTGCGACGGCCGACGCTTCAAGGTGGAAATTGGTCTATTTTTTCACTGAAATACGCAACTGTGTCTGCCTCATTTGTAAAGAGACAGACGCTGTTTTGAAAGAGTTCAACGTGCGGCGATATTACCAAACAAGACACGCTGACATGTACAACAAGATTACAGGAAAGATACGTAGCGAGAAATTGTAGCAACTTGAAGCTAGTTTAATTTCACAGCAGCAGTATTTCACAAAAGCCCGAGAGTTGAAAAGAGAACGCCACAAAAAGGCTAGTTGCGAGATTGTTGAAATTATTAATTAAATAATAATAAAGCAAATGTGACACAGAATGGCTTTTTAAAAATTTGCTTGAATATTTTGTTCTACGTAAAGGACGTCAGCCAAGATCGGCCCCCCACATTTTCTCCACACCAAATCTGGCCCCCTTTGCAAAAACACCCCTGGTTTAAGGTGTCCGGGTGGCAGACGTGTCTTGAATTTCGTTCCGCTGCCATAAAGTTATTAGGGAAAATCATCGTTTTTGAACATTTATGAATCGTAATCGAATCGTCACGTGTCAAATCTCAATGCACCTGTTAATCGATTTTTTTTGGCAAACCGCTACTATTCACGTGTGTATTTGTTTTTCTGTGTACAGAACTTCAAATACGTTCTGCTGATCCAATTACAACTAGGTCAAGAATGTATTCCCCGCAATAAAATAAGAGTTATTGTAATTATTATTTAGTGATGGTAGCATGTAACCTCTGCCAGCACTCACCGCTCTGGCTGGGTCGGCAAAGTCGATCTTGAGGCGTCCCATGGCTCTGATGATGGCAATAATGGACTGGATGGTGTTGCTGTAGACAACTGCCTTGTACTGCTTACACTCCTCCTCTGAGTAGCCCGCTTCATGGATGATCCTGGCACACATTATGAAAACTTTGTTACCAATTGTGTTCCAAGTTTCATTATTCCTGGCCCCGTTTAGCGCACAATCATCTTGGCAAACACCATTTTCGTAGTATTAGAATCCGTTTATTATTCGTTGAATGACGAACAAAATTAGCTCCAAATGTAAGATGTTAGCATTTCTCATTTCACGTAATGAAATTAAACCAGCTAAAACTGCTATGATTTGCAATTTTTAATCTAAGACTAAATAAATTAACTTTCAAAGTTTAAGCTGGGAGCGTCATTGTATCATTGGTTTTATCCATTCAGCTGACTGTAAACTGTCCACGAATATTGTTGCACTGGTGAAGTTTTTGAAGTATCTAAGCGGATTTGTGTTTACAGAGATTAACTAAACCGTTTTGAATCATTTCATATGTTAACAAAAGCAGTTTAATGCCAATTTAACGGGAAATTTTTCTGATCAGGAATAACATTTAGGGATATCTTTGATTTTGTCTCTTGTCTGTTAACACTTGTGCGTGAAAGTAAATCGCATAACAACGCTTTAAACTGCTTGAATTAGCTCACAAGCGCAACCCGCAAAATAATATATGCGTATTAATTCTGGTTGGCCAAGTGAATAAATCGAAATTGGGTTGCCCACGTGTCTTGACTTACTTCATCTGTTTCACAATGGTACTCTTCCCAGACTCCCCAGCCCCTGAAAGAAAGACAAAATTAGGAATTATATCACAGTCAAGTTATTTGTATCACAGAGAAATGAAAGAAAGACAAAATTAGGAATTATATCACAGTCAAATTATTTGTATCACAGAGAAATGTGTGTCAAAGCATGGCTTCACATGCCAAGAAATGCTTTATTGGTCAATAAAAACCGTTGGAAATCAAATATTTGATCAAAAATACCCTTGCTTTGGGGAACTTCCGACAGTACTTTAGAGACTTGGGATGTCCTGACCGCATACTTTCCACCCAAGTCCGAGTCACCAGATTTTGAGAATTTGCGGATTCAGAGAGAGTCCCGATTTGATTCCGAAAATGTTTTATTTTTTTAATTTGAACAAACGTTCCAAACATATTACAGTTTACAATAGGGCTGCAGCCTACCAATTATTTAAGTAAATCGATTAATCTATCAGTTAGTTCGGACAATCGGTTCAGCAATAGTTTACAGTACTTTCCCTTCCGCTTTTTCCGGTAGTGTTGCGGAGTATAAAAAAGATATTTTTGTGAAAAGCGGAGTATAAAAAAGATATTTTTGTGTCTTTTGGCGAATATATATATTTTTTTAAACTTGAAAATCTGACCCTTTTCACCCAATTCTGATCCTATGACAAATGGCAAGATCGGCCCGATTTCCGATCCGTGATCGAATCAGTGACATCCTTGTAAGAGACAATATCAAACAAACTATGAATATTTTTGTTCACTATCGTTCCAGCAGCATTACAATGAAAGACACGTACATAAGCAACACCAAGTTTGCAAATGGAGCTCCACTCCTTCCGATCTGCAGTTTGTCGGTCGACAAGCGAACAGAATCTTATTATAGATGCGACTCAATCCACAGTTGAGCCGCATCTCGGCGCAATTGGATTAATCAAATAGATCCTGGTGTCAATGAGATTACAAACGGCTCAAGTGTCCCTCAGGTTACTATTTAATGCAGAAAAGACTTGCCAGTAAAGCGAGAAATTGCATGTACTGATAATCAGGTCGAATTTGAGCATTTTCACCACCTTCAATTGGAGTGTGCTGTGGTGTGGGTCATTGAACCAACCATAGAGGATGCTAGACATCAAATGCATTTTGACTGGGGGAGGCTGGCAGCGAATGATTTCAATTTGATGACTTTGTTCAGACTGTCAGCCAAAATCCAGATTGAAATTGGATGGTTCTTTTGTAGTCTGAACAAAAAATGAAATAGAAATCAGATTTCTGCGAGACTGATTAAAACCACACACAGGAGGTAGTTTCATCTCTGATATGGACTAAATGCTTCTCAGTGTCTGAAGATCTAAAATGGGTTTTGACTGTCCGTGACGTCACTTTACGCTGGATGACATCTTTGTTGCCACAGCAATCTTCCAGATTAGTCAAAATGTGGCCCAGTGTGAACAGGCCTAGATCTGATTTCGACACCTGCTAAAAATGGTGTTAACAGTTAGCTCTAAAAATCGGATTTGAGGACGAATCTGAATGGAATCGGATATGCTCACAGTCTGAACGCAGCCTGAGGCACATCCCAGTCATTTTCATACTATAAGGCACAACAACCACTGGCCTATGCCACTCCCCATGAGATCCATGCATGTTTACAGCTGAGAAGACAACATTTTAATTACCTTCTCTCGGCTGGGATTACACATGCTCCCTAGTGAGGAGACATGTTCAATGAGCAGACGACTACGAACCTCACTGCAAATGTTTTTTTTTTTTTTTTTTTTTTTTTTTTTTTTTTTTAATCTTAAATTCAGGTGGGATAAATTTCAATTTGAAAAAATCTTCAATGAGTGGGGACATAGTTCTAAAGAAAACGTCCTGTGTAGTCCACTTGTTTTGCAATGTCTTGTATATTGATGCTGTGTGTGTGCACATGCAAGATAGTATTTAGCAAGGGTGTAACGGTACATGTATTTGTATTGAACCGTTTCGGTACGTGGTGCTCGGTTCGGAACGGATGCGTACCGAACGAGTTTCTGACGTAACGTAACCCTTACTTTTTGAGGCTGTGAGTCGATCGGGTTACAGTTTCTTTGTGTAGATTATATTTACTCCATCTTTTCTAATATTATGAGGACCAACACGGTAGGCCAGTATAACCCAGAAACGTCAACGTCGCGACAACGTGGCCGCCGCGAGAACACAGTGAAACGCGGGCGTTCAAGTTAATCAGCCAATGCACACCAGTCGCAGTGCGGCCGCGTGTTAGACGCATCCCAGAAGCGGCTCAACACGACGCACGGCAAAAGAACGGCAGAGTTTATTATTTGACGCGAGATGCAACCCTCCTGCGTCAATACTACTACCGGTAACTAGGATCGGGCAGACCGGAAGTCACACGTGTGAAAATACAGTGGATCCGGTCGATTTTCAAATTAATATGCAATCGTAACCCACTTTTTGAGTCCATCATATCTCTTGAGTGGTATATCGGGGCACAGTTGACTTGTCTTTGTTGATTTACTGCTGTCTTCTCTGCTATAATAATAACCAACACGGCCCCGTGTTCAATACAAAACCCTCCTACCACAATAAAACAAGTAGGAACTAATATTCACATAGGAGCTAAAGTTATACAACATGAAATATACAATATAAATGAATACTACATCACATTTGTAACACATAATAAAATAAATAATAGCCCATTTAAATAAAATAAATTGAAATGAGCTAAAACACCTGTAATTAAATAATAAGAATTATACACAGATCCTGCTTAGTAGGGATGTCCTCAGAAACGGAAGTCAGGCCCTAGCATGTAATTTTCAGAGGATCAGAATCAGGTGTAAAAGTTTGGGTTTTAAAATGGATGTATTTTATTCATATTTACGACATCAGTGACTAATGCGATTTTGACTTTACAATGCCGGAGTCTGGGCCGCCATTCTAGCCCGGGTCAACTGACACGGACGTGAACAGAGTTCTAGTATAATGTCCGGGACTTCACCGGGACGCGGCATGTTCGGAAGCAGCCGATTAATTCCCGGGTCACAGCGCGAAGGCTAATGACATAAATATCATGGCAGGGCGATCATAATTTCCTCTTTCTTTGCAGTAAGACGAAAAGTGGTCATAAGACATCAAAATTATCAACATGGTGAACTGGAAAGATAAAGTGAAACTGAAAACATAACGAAATTAAATTGCTACTGAATCCATAACAATCAAATAACTTTTTGCTACCTTATTTTGTGATGCACAACTGAATAGCAAAAAAAAAAAAAAAAAAAAAAAAAAAAAAAATCACTGAAACCACTGCTGTACTATTAACCCTTTCACGTGGCTATACTGTAGTAATAGCCTTGTTCAAATTGGGGGGGAAAACATTTAGATGTGCTTTTTTTTCTAATTAATACATTTCCGAGGTATCAGATCGGGAGTCGTTATCAGCAGATCCTTAAAATCACAACTCAGACTCGCATGCAAAACTACTGCATGTGATCGGGACATCCCTAGTAATATCCAATCACTGCTGTGTGTCCACCCACTGACAGTTTTAACTGTTCAAAGTGCAATTCACAGAATAAGAAAAAAATAGATTTTCCAAATTTCCATATATCTTATCCTTAGTCGGGACACGGGTGATCTAGGGTTTATCACTGCTGACTTAAGGCAAGCAGCATAAAATGTAAAACATATGCAGTGCTGTCGGCATGGAGAAATTTGAAGCCGTGCCAGCTTCATTCAAATCTCTAGGGAGGATTAATTTCAGGTTGAGCATTGACTACAACAACAGGGAGTTTGTTGACAGATCCCTGCCAATCGAGTGCAGAGCAAACACACAAATATGTTACTATCCAAAAACGTCAGCATAATACCTTCAAAACACATTGATTGGTGAGGTCTAAAAATGTCTGACCCCGAAAAATAATTAAGAAAACCTCTACAAGCAATAAATCTGAATTTGGCTCTCGAACATGCAGCGTAAACGCATCACTGCAATACATCCACGCTCTCCATTATTGCATCAAAGCCATGCAAAAGAAAATCACATTACATGTCACTTAGCCCACGCATACACGCGAGCGAGGGGAATTGAGCACCACTTTGGATTGCAGAGAGCAAACATGATCAATTAAAGAACAAGACTTGCTGATGAGCCCCACTCCCCAAGCAGGCATGCAGTTGCAGGCATGCGCTGGCTCTCTCTTCCATGTTCGCCATCCATAATTGCTGCACAATTGCTGTCAGTCAGAGTGCACGGGTTGCTATGCAACCTTATACATCTGTTTCCGTCCAGGACGTCAGGCGTTGGCTGCCATCTTCCAGCAACAAAACATTGTGGGCGAAACAAAGTCAGTTTAATGCTGGACGTCGCATTAGATTCATTGGTACCATCAAATGAGATGCAATACAAGACCTGTATAACTAATTTGAATCAATATTTACAAAGATAACACTCAGTTCTAAATGACACACTGTTTATTGAGGTTGTTAGTTACGGTCGCTTATCAACTCTACACTATGACAATAATCATACAGCACATTATTTTTCATAGTATACCATTGTCCGTGTTCAACTGCGAATGTACTACTATTATAGTATATTATGAACACCAATAAATAACTCATAATAAGCACACTACTCTACTGGCTAACTCGGAACCAAAAAGCAACGATAAGTCTGCAATTAAGTAATGTAATTAAAAATTAAAAATAAGGGCCCAAAGGATTGAAACGCCTGAACTTTTTCCCCCCATAGAAGAAAACGAAATCGCTGTTATGGGAATACTTCGGCGACACAAATGTTACAGTTGGGGACGACTTCGAGGGGGAGAGCCAACCAACATGAAAAAAAAGTTTGTGGAAGGTGGCTGCCGAGGAGGCGATACCTCCAATATGATTTTGCATTTATACAAAATTAAAGGTTGGTTAACATTGTCATGAACATTTCCCACCAGCTACAAGAGTTAACGCCAGTGTGTTTAGTGTGTCTAGCGGTGGTAAAACATGGTGATTTCTGATGGCACCCAGGCTGTGGAACCAATTACCACTTACTATTAGACAGGCCCCTTCACTTACGGATTTTAAGTCACGCCTTAAAACATTTTATTTTTCTTCAGCTTTTAATGTGCAATGACTGTTTATTTTATTTTAATGTGTTTTATCTTTGAAAGTTAACTTATTTTGCTGTTTTATGGTATGTAAAGCACTTTGGACTTCTTGGCGGACTTTTTAAATGTGCTATACAAATAAAGTTGATTGATTTCTCTCTCTCTGACAACTGTCTGTGTTGAGAAAGTGTGTGTATAATGTAAACATGATACGAGTCATACACACGTGATTTTTATGGAAAATAATTCAATTATTTTTGTTCTGATGATAATAATGTTGAGCTGTGGATGTGGGTTTAGGCTCACCTAAAGGATTGATTTTATTTAGAATTTGTTATGTTTTTGTTATATTTTTAAATTTATTTTAACATTATACTTATGTTCCAATTTGCTAGTATGTTTTGATAATGTCTGTCTAGTTGTGATTAACTCTGTACCAATTTTATGCGTCATGGAACTGCTCAATTGTACCTTGGACAAGATTTTCTCAACAATGCGACCTACATTGAGCCAACGCCCATGTCCGGCCAACACTTTCATGTCTGGATTTACGGAGGACGGCTGGGGGAAATGGAGGCCCACATGTTTGACCGCGCTCGACATTGAGGATGTCGAAGATGTTTACGTTTTGATCCCACTGTTGATTCTCGCTGTCCTGCTGGGTATTGGTGCCCTTTGGATGCTCCGTTTCTCAGCGAAAGTGGTGCGACATCATAGAAAAGCAATGGAGCTTGCTCGCAATATCGGCAATGCTATCAATGCGGGGCGCGCCAGCCTCAACAAGGCCTGTGACGTCTTATCAGAGATGAAGATGGACCTAACAGCGTCTAGTGTTGCCACAGCTCAAATGGTGACGAAAATCATCAAGGAGACTCGGGACCAAGAGAGGCTTGTTCGCGTGAACCAAGCCAGGGCTGACGAGGAGTGAACCAGGGCTTCCGTGTCTCCCTCGGCTGTCCTCCATCAACTGAAGATTTCCTAGCAGATAAACTCTCACCGAATCAATGAGCAAACGGATGATTGACTGAATGACCCAAGTGCCACGTCTAATCAATGACTACTGGGAAGATAATTAATGTGTAAATTTTTTTTTTTTTAAATTGCACTTGTATCACAATGCGAAATGTCTACATTATCATGTGAACATTTGCGTCCTTTGGTTTACTGGGGACGGGATTTAATAAGCCCAGGCTTCTCCCGTCAGCCCTTGTCTTTTCTTCGGGTTAATTAATCTTATCACAATGCTATCTTGTAACTGTCAATGATACCGATGATGATGAAAATAAACAACAACAACATAATAACAATCGTGTTCAATGGAAAGTTTTTTTTTATATATCCAATTTAGATATCCAATTCATTTAAACTGGGAGGACTGCCTTTGAATGCTCATGTTTAGTGTCATGAGGAAAAACAAGGGGGGTGAACTCCGTAAGAACAATAAAATACTGAATGCAACACACTAATACAAAAACATGGTGAGTCAACCAGTCTTACCAAATAGCTAGCTAAATAGCAAGCAATTCAAGTCACCTGGTGAAAATCCTTCAAGTTTTAAGATTTCAATATATAGATCGCAATATATCGCAAACCCCCAAAAAGTCACAATATAAATGTTTTCCAATATCGTTCCGCCCTACAAAGGTGTATAACAAAACTTTTTTTTAATAATTAAAGATTTGTGTGCTGCTCAATGCAGCCGTCAAAAGAGCCACATCTGGCTCGCGAGCCATGGTTTCCCGACCCCTGCTATACTGCATCTAAACAGTCGAATTTAGATCAAACTCTTGTACTAGATGACTTGTGATTGGGCAACAGTTGTTACTTGAACGTCCACAAGTTCAATTTGGCGTCGATTTTACGTCCAAGTCAATCTCCTTAACGAACTCATAATTCAAGGGTTGACAGTCAGAAGAGAGAATTACTTTCCTTTGTTAAAAGCATGCATACAACCTAATTAAAATCAAAGACTTAAAATTAAAAACCTAATTCACTGTGACTTTGTTGCTGGATACAGAAATCTGATATACTCATGCTATTTACATTAGTGCTCCTTGTTAGTGGAGATTGCGGGATGTGTATGCATGTGCAGCAAATATCATTATGTGATTACAGCCAATGTTTGAAGCAAGGGCGTACGTAGGTTTGCATAGGGACGGTAGGGACAATGCTCAAATTGTCCCCACCAACTTTTAAGCAACCTTATTTGCGTTATATAATGACTTTAGTTAAATGTCATTTAGATTGTCTTCCCATATGTTCCCACCATTACGAAGTGAATTATTTTCATTATGTGCAGACTTACAGGTACCTCTTTTCACTTGCTGAATGTGCCAGTCCATTTTCCCTCTCCTAAACGCTTATTTGTTTGGCTGATGGCTGATGACGTGACGCCCCCAACAAACACACACACACACACATTAGATATCAGGGATATTAGAAGCTTTTTTCCCAACCAGTAGCAGCCACTGTCAGAAATGTAAAAAGACATCAATGTTGTGGAAGTGGAGAACACACCACTAATTTTGACCTGCATCAGAGTTAGCATAACATTAAACTGTTTGAACTTGCTAACCTGCAAAACTCGAGTAGGAAGCTGCTTAGAGAGAAGGGTCCTACTGTATGTGTTTTCTACTGTTAACATTAAATTAACTGTGAGAAATGTAGTTAACTGAGGTCTACCCCCTCCTGCCCAATTTTACTTTGTATTTTATTTATGTGGTCTTAAAGCAGCCCACGGAGCTCGTTTTATCTTTTTTGTTCAGTTTGGCTGTGCTTGTGGACAAAAGCAGTAGTGTTTTACCTGAAGGACAGATCCCTTTTTTTTTTTTTTTGTTATTCCCTGACCAGTTTTTCAGTTATATTTAATTTTTTTATTTAGACAATGTTGAGTGGTCTTAAGATAAATGTTGATTTTTTTTTTTTATTCCTCGATCATTAAGAGATTAGCAAGCTTGTATTAATTTTGTATATTAATATAATTTATGTTCAAATAATGCAATTTAAATTTGCTCTTAAAATCCGGAGTTTTTCTGGAAATTTTCAAAATGTTTCTTTAGTAGTTTTTGAAAACAAAGGTTTGAATTGAACAGTGTAGGCTGAACCAATACACATGAAAGTTAGTATAAATCAATATTTATTTTGCAATGATCATTATGAATGTCCCCTCCTCAGAAAAAAGGGTACATGCAGGGTATTCTGTTATATCGTCCCTACCATTGTTGAGACCAAACCTACACGCTTGGTTTGAAGTGAAACAACTAACAAAAATTTACAAACATTTCTAATCTTGTTAAATAGGAACTGAAACGTAACACGTCATGTCATCTTGGCAGTAAAGATACTGTATATACGTTTGGCTTTTGATGTGTGGAGTTTTTTTTTTTTTTTAAGAATAATTGACTCACTGTGTCTATCTTTGAATGCATCATCAAACCATTCAGCCTTTATAGATGATGCCCTTATTAGGAGTGTGGGTGTTGTGCAGCCTAGTCTCAGCTTATTTTGGCAAAAGACAGAGTACGCACTAGCTAGACTGGTTGCCAGTCAACTGATATTGACAAGACAAGAATTTACACTCAGGGAAATTTTACAGTACCCCAAAACACAGGGAAAATGTGTTAATATTCTCAGAATTGTGAGGCCGACGTGTTGTCCCACATGTCCGAGTCACATATTTAACTCCATTTGGACTGGAAAGGCTGCCCACAAAGCAAATGGGTTGGACGTTTATCGCCGTCAGTGGCACTGAAACGTGATAATTCGCCGACATTGGTAGTGAATTAGTTAAAATGTTACTACACGACGTATGTGTCCTCACTTTATTACACAATACGGTGAAATGACTCTCGAAATAGATCTGATGAAATAATTTAACCGTGAGAAAGAGCAAATATTAATATTGACGCGGAAATATGCGGCGAAGTGTTTTTCAATTTAAAAAAAAAAAAAAAAAAAAAAAAAACGCCACCACAATAGTGATAAGGTTTATTTAGCGTGGGCCGGCTGGCAAAAACGAAGATTAAGTCAGCTGATAAAATTTTATTGGAAACTATGACCGCACAAAAGCCATTGCAAGCCGTATTAAAATAGTATATTTAAAATTAGTAATAAAATAGAAGAGGGAATTGCGTTTTGTGCGTGTATGTTATTGTTTCTTTTGTTTATTTTAAATCTCAGTTGGCTAACTAATCCGAACTGGGGACGCCGAGTTGGCTAGCGTTAAGAAGCTAATTGCTAAATTAGCTTAGCGACTTAAAGCCAGTGTTGGGCGGCAGCGGCTGTCCAAAGTGGCGTTAATCCTTAACGGCAGACGCATTTTAACCACCTTAAAAGATATCAAAATTGAGCTAGCGAAGGACGAAAAAACAAAATTACACAGTAAACTTTTCTGCGCGACGAAAGCCCTTCGCCATTCAACACTAAACGACAAAATGTCTCCACTTGTTGTTTCTTCAAAGTTCTACTGAACCTCAAAAATGCAGTTTTTTTATGTCATGTCATTAAATGAAAAACAACAAACGACAGAAATTAACTAGGGTTTGTCCAAATGTGTACAACGCAAAGCTTGGGTGTTGGCTTGGGGAACGTCCCCCCCTCGCCCCGACCGGCCCATCCATCTTTCTCTCACCGAGCAGCAACAGCTTCACCTCCCGGGCAGCTTTCTCTCCGTCGTCCCGGAGGTTCCTGTCGATCATCTTGCTGCGCTCCTGCGCCGCCTTGTCGTCCGTGCTCAGAGTACATCCCATCTTTTTTTCTTTTGCCGCAGTCTGATCTCCTCCGAGTCGATTATTTTGGGGTAAAATGGACGAAGCACAACTTTTTACGGGGAGTGCTATACGACATGCAACGGCTACCACCGAGCTAGCATCCAGCAATGGGAGGAGGAGGAGGGTAAGGGAGGGGGATCGGGGTGGGTTTACTGTTGGGATTGAACCACGAGCACGCCCTTTTCCTCCAAACAGCGATTTTACAGCCAAACCACGACAATTTTGTTGTCCTTGTCAAGTGCCCGGGTCTAAGATTTGATGTTTAATCCTTCTTAAATCTGAATGAATTATCGCAGTCAGTCCTGTACTCTATCAAAATTATTAGCTTCCGGTTGTGCTCGCAATGTCAATCTGTTATACGCATGCGCAGAGAGGTTTTCAACCAAATTTTTGTGAAGAGCGCATGCGCAGGACAGGTCAAGTTCTTTTTTTTAAAAAATAAACCTTGTTTAAATAGCTGTGATTGTATATTAAAATCATTTCAAAACAATCATCTTGATAGCTGTGATTGTATGTTAAAATCATTTCAAAACAATCATCTTAAAACGTAGTGTGAGAACACAGAAAATTATTATTAAAAAAAAAAAAATCATATTTCTTACTTGTTCCTCATTGGATACTTGATTAGGGACAATTTCACAATTCCAGATGACTAAAAATTACCAATAAAACTGGATTTGCCTGAGCCATTTTAGAGAACTTTCTTTCATTTAATTTTTATTAAACAGTGATCCGTCACTTTTCGTGGTTAATGGGACCAGAACCTGCCGCGATATGTGAAAAACCGTGAAGTAGCGCTCCCAATTTTTTTTTTTTTTTGTTCAATGTATTCATTCATATTTAGCTTTGAAAAAAAAAGATACATATAAGACATGTTTTTCACTTCTTTCCGAAAGTATAATTAAAAAAAAAACCTTATGTATATACAGTATATACATATATATTTTAATAAATGGTTTTTAAGTTTCCTGGCACAGCCAGACTGTTCTCCCGGTAGTTTTTAAACACCGGGAGAACATTCTGGGACCCAGCTCCTCATTGGCCTCTCGAGCCAGAACGAAGGTAACCAGATTCGTTTATTTGCGTGACGTGTTCTTAACGAGCAACGTCACACTTGCGCGTCTGAAGTTGTCTTCACAACAACACAGATGGCAAACGGGAGAGCCGATAATATGTTCCAATCCGCGGTAAAGTCAGTTTTAAATGACCAAAAACACATTGAGACGCTAAAACCAACAGTCTGTCTCGTACTAGCCATGTTGAATATACCTCTCCGTTCTCCGCTCTCCTCATAATCTTTATTTCCTCGCGCTAAAGTTTATTGTCGCTTTACCAACGTCACGTCCACCCGTCGCTGATTGGTCCACTCCGCTGTCTGTTTGCTGTGGCTTCCTCCGCCCTGGAAATTTAATCCGCGAAACGGTCGCCAGACTCTATCGCTGGAACAGCGGTGAGTCTGGCGTTCCAGACAAGTTTTTAAGCACTTCAAATGTAATAATTATGTTTTAAACATTTTGCTGTCCTTCCGAATTATTTTTAAACAAGAATAAAGTAGAAAAATACTACTCTTTATGAAATGCTACACTGAGTGAGTCCACTCAAATCCACTGAAGCCTCTCACTTACACACAGTGAGTTGCCACAGCAACTGTTTAACAAGTTAAACGATGAATGACGCATGCGGCACTTTGAAGTAAGCGTCTCTGGCAAGATCAAAACTTAACTGTATAAAATACTGCATTTATTTAATTAATTCATTTATTTCAATAAAAAATAAAAATCCATGAGGGACTGAGGGCGCGAAGTTTGAAGTGCGAAGTAGCGAGGGATCACTGTATTTGTCACTGCTTAAATTCTATGTTGTTTAGTCTCAACCTCGCAGTATTTTACAAGACTGTGAACAAACATTTGGCACTTTTCGCAACCACTTGATAGTTTAGGCAAATCAGATGGAACATTTGGTAAAAATGCTCGTGCTGGATTTGCATGGTTGGCCTCTGTCGTGAGCTGCAAATGCCCACTATGGTGCGTTTGCATGCAAAGCTAAAAAGGCACACGGTCAGTAATGCTGTTCATGTAGAGAACGGGTTGGGAACCTTTTTGACTGAGAGAGCCAAAACACCCAACATATTTAAAAAAAAAAGATTCCACGAGAGCCATACAGATTGTGTGTGTATATACAATGAGGAGCAGAAGTATTTGCACCCGTTGTGTTTTTGCAAGTTCACACACTTGGAAAATAGGTAGAGGTTTGAAATTTCAATCATAGATGCATGTCCACTTAGAGAGACATAATCAACAACAACAAAAATCCGGAACTCATATTGTATGATTTTTCAATAATTAATTTGTAATTTACTGGGGTTCATAAGTATTTGTTCCTCTGAGAAAATCTAAAATCTAGTGCAGAAACATTTGTTTGTAATTACAGAGGTGAGACGCTTTCTGTCATTCTTCACCAGGTTTTCACAATGGAGACAGGGATTGTGGCCCATTCCTTCACTCAAATCTTCTCTAGATCTGTCAGGTTTCGGGGCTGTCGTTGAGAAACACGAAGTTTCAGCTCCATCCAAACATTTTCTATTGGATTGAGGTCTGGAGACTGGCTAGGCCACTCCAGAACCTTGACATGCTTTTTACGCAGCCACTCCTTGGTCAGCTTGGCTGTGTGCTTCGGAATATTGTCATGTTGGAAGATCCAGCCACGACTCATCTTCAATTCTCTGACTGAGGGAAGGAGGTTGTGGCTCAAAATCTGACGATACATTTCACCATTCATCCTGTGGTTTATACAGTACAGTCGTCCTGTCCCCTTTGCCAAAAAGCAGCCCCAAAGCATGATGTTTCCACCACCATACTTCACAGTGGGAATGGTGTTCTTGGGATTGCAATACTTTTTCTTTTTCCTCCACACACGACGAGTAAAGTAAACCACCGAAAAGTTCTACTTTGGTCTTATCTGACCACATGACTTTCTCCTATTACCCCTCTGCATCATTCAGATGGTCCCTGGCAAACATCAGACGGGCCTTCACATGTACTGGCTTCAATTTCAAACCATTGCATCGTAGTGTTCTACTGAAACTGTGCATCCAGCTCTTTTCAGGTCATTGACCGGCTCCTGCTGTGTAGTTCTTGGCTGAGCTCTCACTTTTCTCATCATGAGTGATGCCCCATGTGGAAAGATTTTACATGGAGTCCCAGTCCGAGATAGATTATCAGTCATGTTTGGCTTTTGCCTTTTTCCATTTTCTAACAATTGCTGCAACTGTTGATTTATTCTCACCAAGCTGCTTTTCAATTGTGTCATAGCCTTTTCCAGCTTTGTGGAGCTCCACCATTTTTTCTCTGGTGTCTTTCGAAAGCTCTCTAGTCTTGCCCATGGTAGATTATGACTGACTGTTGGGTGCATTGGTGACAACAATGAGCTCAAACAGGTGGTGGGTAGGTGGTTACTCATGGGTTAAAGGTGGACTTTAAGGTAGATTGACAACTCTTTGAGTCCCATAACTATTGCTGATTCTCAGGACTACAAAAATGTATGAACCCCACTAAATTAGGAATAAATTATTTTTTAAAAAATCATACAATGTGATTTCTGTTTTTTTTTTTTTTTTATAGATTATGTTTCTACGAGTGGAAATGCATCTATGATTGAAATTTCAGACCCCTACCTATTTTATGCATGGGTGAACTAGCAAAATCATAAGGGGTTGCAATACTTCTGCTCCTTTCTGCATATGTGTGTGTGTTTGTATATATATTCTGTAGTCGCAGAATTGTGATTGATAAAAATATCAGTTGGGCACTCACCACTTGGTAAATAACGAATAGAAGCACGGATTGGTGTTGTGTATATTTTCTGGAAGTAGAAACCACAACCTGGGGGACTTATGCATCTCAGTGGCCGAGACAGGGGGAGTCTCTCAAGCTAGCAGTTTCGTGAGTCCCACTCTCCTGGAAGTGGCAACAATTAGACGGGCGAAAAAGTCATGACAGTGAAACCGATCACCCACCTGTGTGACTTGGAGTACCACACAGTTCTCTTGGTTTAATTTTCCTCTACACATTTTTAATGACTATACTATATGTTATACCCACTCTGCTGGCTGAGCGGAGACTTAACGCGTGAGGTAGCTCTTTAATGCCAATCACCGTACAATCCGCGACCACCAAAAGGCACCAAATTGAAGCATATCATTGCAACGTATGTTGGAAGTGTCCAAGATCAAAGTGAAAATGCTCCATAAGCTCATCACAGCTAATTCATGTCAAGCGAGCCGGCCAGTTCCACGTTTAAGATTACGGGTTGGCGGAGAGACAGATGCACTCATCAAAAGAACCAGATATGGCTCGCAAGCCATAGGTTCCTGACCACTGGTGTAGAAGAAGAGAATGCCAAGTAAAAATTGTGGATATACCAGTCTGAATTTAAAATCAGAAGTAGCAAAAGCACTGAAGATTCTGTACTAAAGTAAAGGGAAAAAAAGTAAAGAAAAAAAGATATATTTATAGCCAGTCACTGGCACGAGCAAAACCCCTGGAGTTCATGCTGACCTATTAGTTTGGGCTTCAGGAGCTATGCTGAAACTATTATAATATTCATCAGGCGGGAAAAAAACTCTCAAAAGAAGCGATCCCATTAAAAGTAAAATAAATCCACCATCAGGAAAAATGACCCCTCAGGTAAAATGCAACTGAATATACACTACTAAAACTACAAAATTGCTCCCACCACTGTTAAAAATAAACCCAAACAAAAAAAGCCACATTTAATGGTGAAGGTCTGTTTTTTTTTCCTCAAGGGATGGACGGATGTGCTGTTCACAAATGAGGGCCCCACCCTGTGGTTACATTTTCTATGTGACCACATCCAGCAATTCAAATGACTGTCAGATGACTCTGATGCAACCCAGGGAGGGCTGAGGCCAGAACACCTGAAATGAATGAAAATAACTTAAGTAGCTCGTCTACAAAAGAAAGTGGGATTTCGTGAAAAAAAAAAAATCTGGATGAATGTGCAGTATTTATTCACTGAAGCGATGAAGTGCATTAGAACATCAGATAAATAAATTCTGTCAGATGATCCTATTAAAGTGCTTGTCTTATCTCGTGTTTGTGAATGAACAGGCAGATGTTTAAATATTAATCAGAATGAACAGACAAAGGTAGGATGAATAAAAAAAATAGCATAATTACATAACTACGTAGGAAGCCATTCATTTCACTGTGCTGTAGCTCTATTGAATTTGACCTAAAGTGGCCTATTCAGAGCTGTGTCTAAATGGGACGGGTAAGAATTGAAATGCGGTCAGAATTCATGTTCTCACTTTGCATACAATTTGCAGTTGGCTCTTAGAGTATGCAAACTGGGACATAAAATCATTTCACCATACTCTTGCTTTACATTAAAAGAACCGTGTGAAACAAAAGGGCAAAAGTGCATTGAAAAATCCAAAACAAGCCTGTGTTGTAATCGTCACAGAAGAAAGAAAGCATTCATTTTGGGTGTTTTTTTCTGCAGGGGAGGTGATATATTAATGTCGTCATGACACAACCATGTTACTGCACTTCCAGGCAACAATGTTTTTAGCCTCAAAAGACCCCGAGTGTGAATGGAGGACCAATACTCAGCACTTTAATGCTCATCAGGGGTGAATGGCCTCCGTCTGGGACCTATTAGCCCCAAGACGTCTCTGTTCATTATTTCCACACTCAAAATCGCATGTAAGTTCCCATGCTGTTGACAAACATGTTGCTATTATTGATGAAGTGTGCTAAAAAATTAATTTGCAGACATCAAACACCTGCACACTTTACTAGGGGGGTGTCAGATATTGACAGGGGAACACAGGCTACAAAATTATATAAATTAATGAAAGAATGTACAGTATACATAATAAAACATGTTTTTACAATTTATTTATGTAATTTTAACCAAAATTTTCTATTATTAATTAATCAAAATATAATTTCATATTATTTTTAAGTAACGCTACTCTTACTAAGTAAAATAATTGGCTACTCTACCCACGTGTGGATAATATACTAGTACCGTATATATGATGGATCACTTTTGCTTCTCAATGGAATAGTCCTGAAAGACTTGCTGTGACACGTTCATCCTCTGGGTGGTAGCAGAGTTGTAGAACATTTTAGTCCTGAGGGATGCATGAACTCTTGTTGATGCTAATAAAATGTAATTTATTCAGATTTACAATACTAATAAATACCACAGTGAAAATACAGTATATTTACAGCTGTATTTTAAATATGTAATGTCTACAGTTTATGCTCTTTGTATCTATTCATAAATTTGGATTTTAATTGAATTGACATGCAGTACAATCACATCTTTACTTTCAGGGTACCAGAAAAATGTATAGTTTGGCGGTCCTCCCGAGATTTGACCTCTGATCACTGTATTCAAAGTCCAGAGTGCTAACCATTGTGGCCAAAGATGGGGCAAAATGGATTGCCTGCGTGGGGAAAGAGAGGGGAAAAAGAGGGCGAAAAAGAGTAAATTTTACACCATTTCAATTGTTTTCTTACTTTATCATCTCAACAATGTCTACACTCAATTAGTCACTTGATGTATTGCCACTATAATTTTCATGTTTGTTGCTGGATTCGAACTGACACCACATGATCCAACATGGCATGTGAGACTTACCTGTGCTAGAAAACAAACAAACAAACAAACAAACAAAAAATGTAACAGCCCCAACAGCAAGTGACTGCGTGCCGGATCCGGCCTTAGCTCGCCAGATCCGCATAGCAATCACGCCTACTTAACGGCAGTGCGCCAGATGCGGCCCGGATCAGCACTATGGACGTCCAAATGATAGGTTACGCAATGTTCTGGGGCAGACCGTGCAGACCGGACGCGCTCGAAATCTGAAATTTAACGGTCGGCGTGTGACATCACTGTCAGAGCGCACCTGAAAGGCAACTAAACAGAAGAGCACGCAGGAGTCACGACACATCAGTGGACGGCAAATTTGTATGGTAAGTATTCAAAGTCAAAATCTCGTTTTGAAGTCACTGCTTGACTGTTAAAAAAGTTATTCAACTGAGCGTTAATAAAATGGCTGGTGTATTCAAGTGATTTGCCATGTCTGCAAGTTAAGTAATTCAAAATTTGTTGCAGAACAACATATGGAGGGAAAGGGCATTTACTCTATGTTAGTTTAAATGTTTCAATGTTTGAATACTATTATTCAAACTGAGCCCCTCCTCCTTGTCTTTGTGTATTTGTGTCACTGCCTTGATTGCACAGATGGGTGAGCCTGTGACCAGGTGCGCTAATCATCGTCAGCAGCTTACTTAAACCGGTCCTTGGCCTCACATCATCGCCAGATCAACAACTGACCGACATGACTTACAACTAACAAAGAATCTTGTAATCCTGATACTAAGCTCACTTTTGTGACGGGGGCTAGGAGGGTGTCGAGGCAGCGCAGCCCATCCCTCCTCCAGCAGCCCAGCAGAGGGGCCATCGTCACCCCCCAGGGATCCAGGGTGGTCCCCAGGGCCACCCGCGCCCCCATCAACCGGTCTTCAGGGATGGGAAGAGGGGACGCACCACCAATCCCCATGCAAACCCCTGTCTGTCCACCTGGCCCAAGTGCCACAGCTGTAGCCCCCCAACCGGCACGGCACAACGAGGGACCCCCAACAGCCCACGAAGCCCAGGGCAGGGCCCCCCGCTAGAGCAGGTGACATCCAGCCGACTCACTGGCATCCAGCCAGCGACCCGCGCCGGAGTGCAGGGCGGATACCCAGGCAGAGAAGAGAGGGGAAGGCGGAAGCAGGAGAACACTGAGGAGCCATCACGGGGCAACTTGAGATTGGAGTTCCAACCTCCCCACACTCCCTCAGCCGGCAGCCCAGGCAGAGGGGAGGCCATGCTGCGGGAACCACGCCATAGAGAAAAAGTGTGGCACCCACCTACCACCTAATTACTGAGGCTGCCAGGTCCCCGACTGGCAGCCATTATTCAGCACCGTGATGGGAGTGTGTATGGAGGGTAGTGCAGTGTATACATTAAAATAGGAGAGCTTGGCTTGAGGCAGTGGGACCGCCGCATGGAAATTCTACCCAGCTCCCTGTCCCACCGCCCCTTGCTGGAGCTCCCCCGTGTGTATGATGTGTGTGGTATGTTAAAAGAGGAGCGGGAATAGCGGGGCCCTGTCGTGAGGAGGTAACCATGAAGTCACCCCCCCCAAAGGTCCCATCCATCCCATAACTTTGGTATGTGATGCATTAAAATAAAGGGAGAGCCGGCCTGGGACTGTGTGGACCCGTCCCGACTCTCCCCGAAGGCATGAATGAGTATGTAGGTGCCAGGGTGAAAAATATTTACAGTGCAAAGTGAGGAGTGCATGAATTAAGAGGCAGGGTCCCCCAGGCGTGCCCCCTGTCTGCCAGAAGCACCGGCCGGAGGGTGGGGGAACCCCGGCCCCAGACCACCCCCAGCGCCCTCGCCCACCCATCCCCCTGCCGCCCGTGCACCCACAGCGCACCCCGGACAGGCACCACACCGAGCACCGGAGACCAGGGGATATCCACCCCATCGGCCGGGGACAACAAGCCCCACCCCAGGCCCCATGGGCCTCAGGAGGCCCCGCCAACGACCCCGATGACAGAAGGGCAGCAGCAGCCGCTGCGGTCCCAGAGTGCACCACTCTCCCTTGTGTAACAACAAAAGCCTGCAGCACATAGGGCTGGCGTGACGCGAAAAATAAACGAATAAATCCGCAAAATCGGCTGAATCGGCAGTCCTTCGGCATACAATAATATGGCTGTATAGTGAAGAGGATCTCATTCTCTGACGTCATATCTGCCTTCTTCCTCAACTCGAAAATCTAGCTGGAAGTCACTCATTTTCATGACACGGGATTCAAAAAGTTGAATAAATATATTGATCACTTCCATACACATCCAAGCATTCCATTTCATTCAGGAGCATAAAATACCGTGTGTAATATGAAATAAACAAGCTTTCTGGTGTCATATGCACTTTTTTAAAGCAGACCAACTGCTAGCGGGTGCGGCCTACGTTCACGTCAGTCAATGTACCATATTGGCCCGAATATAAGACGGCCCTGATAATAAGACGACCCCCTCTTTTCCAAGACTCAAGTTTGAAAAAAGACTTTTTGAACACCAAATTCATTTTTATACAGAAAATAATTACAGTACATCTAAAACAAATGATTCTAACAACATATTTGAGAGAAAAAGAATGTTATTTTGCCTCATTCAAATGTTAATATCTGAACATTGAAATATGTAAACTAAAGTGCAATCACGTTCGTAAATGAATGGCTTCTGGTTTTTGAAATGTAAATACACCAATCTATTGTGATAAAACAACAAAATTGCAATAACTGCATTAACCATCAAAGTGAAGTCTAACTGTAACTGTAGTCTTGAAACAAATCTGAATAAGGAAAAACATTGCATTATTATAATGCAAACTGTTTAAACTTGAGAATAGCTGAGATCTATCATGACAGAACATCGCTTCAATGATATCTGGCGCCATCTAGCGTTGTGAATGGGTATAACGTCTAGGCCGCGACTATAAGACGACCCCCACTTTTTCAATCTTATTTCAATGCAAAAAACACCGTCCTATATTCGGGCCAATACGGTACTTTAAATTTTGGTAAAGATTACGGGTATTCCGTTTTGGTTGCCATGTCCTAAATTCCTTGAAATTGTACTTCAAGAAACCATGATTTTCCTGTAAATCGTCTGCCTCGTTTTTGTTCATGTGATTGTTCACAAAATGGTGAACCTTGCTTCATGATAAGTTAATTTGTCAGATGTGAAGAAATTTGTTCATATTAGACCTGATTATTATGTACAGTATGTGAATCTGTTGCTCAAGCTTCTTCGGTTGAATCACAGTCTTGGAGTACAGTAAAAAATGTCTCCATACAGATGCATGATCCATCTATTAAGGGCTTTAGGAAAAATGAACATTAGTCATTGTCACAGATTTATAGTTGCAACTTGATTATCCGTAATAAATCATAGAAACAACTCATGATGAATCCCTAGTGATAACGGCGCATTTCTGTTGCTGTAGTGTTCCTTTGCAATATTACCCCTCAATGTCTCAGTCATATATTCTTTATCTTGTGTGAAGAACGACGGATTTGAGACAGACGTCTAACCTGTTTTGACTTAAAGTGCCTCCAGTTAATGATCACAATGGTATTTTGCATATGCTAGCATTAAGCAAAAGGACCTCTTTTTTTTCAACCTGTGCTGTTCAGCCATAAGCGGATTTTAAGGGGGAGAAGCCCCCCCGGTGGCCGAAAAGTGTCATTGCATGTAAATGACTTTCATATATATATATATATATATATATATATATATATATATATATATTATATATATATAACAGCTCATGTGACTAGCAACTTAAACGGTCATTTGCTTTGCATATAATTTTCAAAAATAAGAATAAAAAATTAGAGGAGGGCAATTTTATTTTTCAAATGATTTTTTTCTTTGATTAAAAATATTGTTTTTGATTGAAGCAACTTTTTGGGGGGGATTAAATGATATAGACACAAATGTCCTACCCTTAATATGGCCCAAACACCAAAAGGATTGCTTCAAAGAAAATTTTTTGGGTGAAAAAATAAGTGTTGAAACGCAAATTTTTCAATCCAAAATATTTTTTCGCATTCAGGAACTTTTTCCATGATTGAAAATGTTCTTTTTTTGATAATTTTTTTTTTTTTAAAACATATGTTTTTTGAAGGAACTTATTTTTTATTTTTTGATTGAGTAATAAAGACAAAAATGTCCCAGCCAAAATGTGGCTAGGACATAAAAAAAAAAAAAAAATAGCTTTCACAATTTTTGGGGAGATTCAAATGTATTTTTGCATTCAAACACATTTTTTGTTTGATTGAAGCAACTTTTTGTGGTTGAAAATATATATTTTAATTGAAGCAACTTTTTTTGATTGAATAATAAAGACACAAATCTACCTCCATATGGCTCCGCCCAGGGGATACAATTCTTTACTGGGGTAACTACATTGGCATGACACCAGCGGGCGTACTATATTCAAAGCATGACGATCTTGGCAAAAAGTATTGTCTAAGCAGCTTGATTTAGAATTCCTCTCAAGAATGATGGGAAACAAAAATACGCCCATTGTCAACCTATTATTTTAAATATTCTTGTAAGTTAATTTTATTGCTGACACTGCGTTTCGGGGTCATCATATTGTTGTGCCCCTCCTGCCCCAAAAGTCAAACTCCGCCTATGTGTTCAGCTGCTTTGACAAGGAGAATGGGAATCTGAGCAAGAGGGCCTCTGCTTATTCCTTTTTAGGCTTAATTTTGTTTTAGGTTGATTTTCACACTCATTCTAAATTAAGAACAAGTTGAGAATTGTTCCTCTAGTGTGTTTCTGGGACCGCGTCAATTTATACGAATTTCTACACGCACCAGTAAACTCGTCAGTAAAGTGTTACATAGCGAGCCTTTGCCGCTATTGTGTTTGGCTCTTTGTCATCCATTCAGAAAGCTGCTACGGCTCAAACTAGATGACCTCATTTCTCCTAAAATAATAATGAAAAAACAAGCTTGGGGCATGGCTTCAAATAGTGAAAAGGAAAGAGCTTCTTTCATTGTTAGCAGCAATTGTATTACTTCTGAGTGGTACAGGGCAAATGAGTTCCTCTGACTGTGTTTTGCACGTAATGATGTTTTTGCAGGTCTCGTCTCTTGCTATGACATGGAAAGAGGGAAAAAAACATTTGCTAGATTCATATAATGAAAGAAAATAAGGAGACGAGGGAATGAATGAATGGGCATTATGCTTATGTTTAAAGCGGTGATGGCTTATATCACTCCTGGCAACGTACAATCCTATACGGTACTATACATCTCTGTGCCCTAAAGCGTAGCATGCTTTTATCCTCTTTTTCATCACACTTGTATTCAACTCAGCTATATGTGATGGCCTTCTGAGTGAGGTTAACTTCCGTGCTCCTTCGCACAAACGTCAACAAATGACGCAGCCAAGACCCACCAGGGCTGTAAGAATCAATAGGGCTAACTGATGAAACTTCAACTGTATCATCGACGTCTAGGAACTGATTGCAACGGGACGTTTCTGGTTGATTTTGAAGACGTCTAACCTCTCACCTGAGCAGGTTCCACCAGTTCATGAAACCTGTATGGAGATAGAATAATGCCAAAAGAAGTGAAGTTGTAAAACGAAAATTTTCCCTGTATAATGACTAATTTTAACTTGTAAAACAAAAACAAAAAAACTTGTATTCCCAAATTTTGCGTTGTAAAATAAACATGAAAAAACACAATGTAATAAATTGTTCTACAAGTTGTTTACAAGTGAGTTTTTTTGTTCTACGGATATTTTTCTTTGCTATGGGTTAAAATTTACCAATTACAAGTGCACAAGTTTTGTCACATTCTTGTCGAGATTTTGGAGCCAAAAAGTTACCTGTAACCTAGTTATAAAAAAAAACCCCTGTAAAATCACAAATTTTAACTTGTAAAACAAAACAAACAAACAAAACAGCCTGTATTCCCAAATTTTTCGTTGTGAAATAAAAATGAAAAAAACACAATGTAAAAATTTTTTTCTATAAGTTGTTTTTTTTCCGTTTACAAGTGATTTTTTTCTTTTGTGCTACAGGTGTTTTTTCTTTGAAATGTTTATTGTCATCATCATCGGTATAATTGACAATTACAAAATGTGATACGTTTAGCCTGAAGAAAGAAAGAATCGAAGAAAGACAAGGGCAGACGGGAGAAGTATATGCTTATCAATACCCGTCCCCCTACAGCCAAGGACGCACAATCAAACATGGTAGAGTTGCATACATCACATTACATGAGCTTTCCTTTTTTTTTTTTTTCCTTTTTCACATGAATTATCTTCCCAAAAGTTATTAATTGCCATGGCACTTAAGCAATGTTGTCAATTAGTGTGAGTTCATTGATTAGGGTGAAAAAATTCTGTTGTGGGAACATTTTGTTGTGGCTGTGTGTGTGGCAATAGTTTTATGTGTTATTATAACTGGTGTTCAAGTAGCGACTCAAAACGCTTTCCTTATAAGTCTTTCTGAAGTAACCAAATGATTCTATGCTCGTAAGTGCTGGGTCACTGGTATTCCATAGGCGAGCGCCAATGTTTGTAACCGAAAATGATTTTAAGGTTGTTCTGACTTTCCGATAAGAAAACAATCTGGTTCCTCTCAGGTCGTAATTGGATTCCCTCAGTTGGAATCAACTTGTAGGTCAGACGGGAGACAGTTTGAGTGGGCCTTGTACATCATTTGAACAGTTTTGAAGTTTATTAATTTTAATTTTAATAATGTTAATAAAATTTTAATAGTTTGGATTTGATGTAGAGCTCATTTGTGTGTGCTCTGAACAGTGCGTTGTGAACGATCCGAATTGCTTTCTTTTGCAAGATTAAAAGAGGATGGAGGTGAACCTTATGTGTGTGTCCCCAAATTTCCAAACTAAGATGTGGCAAGATAAGTGCACTATAGAGAGTTTGGAGAGCCTTCTCATCTAGCATATTTTGGGCTCTAAAGAGAATAGAAATGCTTCTGGCAAGCTTATTGCGCAGCTGGTCCACATGGGCCTTCCATGTTAGTAAATCGTCTAGTACTACACCTAAAACTTTGTGCTGCCTTACTCTTTGTATCATCACATTGTTTATTTGTAAGTTTAAGTGCTCCTTGAGACCTTTTCTGCCAAATAGCATGTATTTAGTTTTTTCGAGATTCAGCGATAGTTTATTAGCGTCGAACCATTGCTGCACTTTTGCTAATTCAGCATTTATTTGCTTAGTGAGACTTGTCAGGTCCTTCCCTGAACAAAAGATATTGGTGTCGTCCGCAAAAAGTACCATTTTTAGGAGTTCATATGCTTTGTATAAGTCATTTATGTATATGATGAACAGTTTTGGTCCCAGGACGGAGCCTTGGGGCACGCCACATGTGATTTGACGTGTAGTTGATTTACATCCTTTGCTAGAGGTTATAAATCACCAATTACAAGTGCACGAGTTTTGTCTCCCCCTTGTCGCGTTTTTAGAGACAAAAGTCACCCCTAACCACTGATGAAAAAAACCACTGGTACATCCAAATAATCTGTTGTCAAACACAATCACAAAAATATTACTTCAAGTTGCGGTTAAAAAATAGACGTTAAAAACAATCTAATGAATAGTTCTTCGGGTGTTTTTTTTTTTTTTTTAATTATCTACAAGTGTTTTCCGAGCAAGTACAGATGGATTTCTGGAGAAACGCCATGTGGCATTTGGGTGCCAAAATTCTAGCCAATCAGAACGGTGATTGTTCAACCATTCAAATGAGATGAGGGCGGGACAAACCATTGCCAACCTGCTAGAGATGTACAAGTAATTTTTTTTCATCAGTGGTTACGGGTGACTTTTGTCTCTAAAAACCCGACAAGGGGGAGACAAAACTTGTGCACTTGTAATTTGTGATTTATAACCTGTAGCAAAGAAAAAACACCCGTAGCACAAAAAAATCACTTGCAAAGGGGAAAAAACAACTTGTAGAAACATTTTTTTACATTGTGTTTTTTTCATTTTTATTTCACAGCGCAAAATTTGGGAATGCAGGTTGTTGTTGTTTTTTTTTTACAAGATAAAATTTGTCATTTTACAGGGATTTGTTTTTTTTTTTACAACTAGGTTACAAGTAAGTTTTTGACTCCAAAAACTTGACAAGAATGTGACAAAACTTGTGCACTTGAAAGTGGTAAATTTTAACCCGTAGCAACGAAAAAACATCCGTAGAATACAAAAAACTTCCCTTGCCAACAGAAAAAAACAACTTATAGAGCAATTTATGACATTGTTTTTCATGTTAATTTTACAACGCAAAATTTGGGAATACAAGTTAGTTTTTTGTTTTTGTTTTACAAGTTAAAATTTGTCATTGTACGGGGAAATTTTTCATTTTACAACTTCACTTCTTTTGGCGCTATTCTATCTCCATAAGCCTGCTGGGATGTTTGGCATGTAATTAAGTCACTGTGCAGCTCCCTCTGGTGACATTGGATTGGGTTATTTGGTCTGGGGACAGCACCACTGAGGAAAAGACAGGAGGCAGAGCTGGAGGTGGCAGAAATGAAGATGCTGAGGTCTCTTTGGGAATGACCAGGATGAATAGGATCAGTAATGAGCATATCAGAGGTACAGCACATGATAGAGGATTTGGAGATAGAGAGGCAGACTGACATGGTTTGGGCATGTTCAGAGGAAAGAAGTCTCGAGGATGACCAAAGAGGAGGTTTATGGAAGTAGTTGAAGAGTGAATGAAGGTAGTTGGTGTGAGAGTAGAGGATGTAGAGGACAGGGTTAGATAGAGACAACTGATTCTCTGTGGCGACCCCTAAAGGGAAAAGCCGAAACGTAAAGAAGAAGTCTAAGGTTGCAAACTCCTTGAACAAAAACAATAAGGGACATCTCATTGGTAGAGGCGTTGGCCCAATAACTGTCACCCGTTAATTGAAAAAAAAATTTTTTTTTGTATATGAAAAGTGATTTTTATTAATAATTATAATATTATGATAATTTTACTCAAACCTGAATTAATTAGGTATAAATTTGATTACACTGAAAAACAATAATTATCAGTATATGGCGGAAAACACTCAGGTGACTTGAAGTTCCGCTCAGAGACCCCAATTTGTCCAAATTTCAAAATTGTCTGATTTTCACGTGTGATACATCATTGGAAAGCTTAAAATCTCAATTTTCTGGGGGATGAAAAATTTTGAACAGGAAGGCATTTAAAAAAAAAAAAAAAAAAAAATGTAAACAGCAAAACCCTAACTGCAGGCGAGAGCACGCGAGAGCAGAATTAAATACGCCACGATTTTAACGAGATATTATTGGGGTATATATGGGATATATTATTATTATTATTTTTGGGGGATTTTATGGGTGAAACATGGTGATATAACAAGGGTCGCGATGCAGAAATCGCGGACAACAAAGAGTGGTTGAGATATTCGTTTTCATATATTTACCCTTTTAAACGTTATTTTTCAATTTTTCTTTGTTTGGATCGATTATTTATCATCTAACATATCGGGGAAAATGCGACAGTGACAAAAAAAATACAATTAAGCGAGAGTTATGAGGTAGATATCCATGTCCTTTTTTACAGACGGCAATTTTTTCATTGTGACCTAATTTGTTCAAATGTTTAAAATATGTGAGTAAATAATTTTTTAAAGTCATTTTTTTAAAAACTAAATATTAGACAATTAATGATTCTAAGCCAAAAATGACAGAAAAATGACTATGATTACTTACCATCTTTTTATGGCTAGGTTGAAACAAAAGCGGTTGCGCGACGTCTGTAAACGGGGGTTTTCAGGGTAAAACGGACAAATTAAAAATAGTTCGGGGGCTTAATGCGCCATGAATCTGCTATGGCAGCATCAGAGGTTGCGCTAGACATTTTCGTTGTCTGTCATTTTGACTGACAGGGTCATAAAAATCCGGTCATAGTCTATTTTTACCGGTCACTTAAATTTTTAAAATGATAATGATGACATATTCAATAGTATTTAGTTTTCATTCATTTTTAATTAATATTGTAACGCTTGCTTGGCGGCGAAAAATTAGACACGGGAGTCGTGGTATTTTTCTCCCTTTTTACTCTGCTTACCGCCAACAACTCCGCCCCCAAAGAAAACGATATAGACCCCAATCACCAACGTCACACAATGATCTTAATTGTGGTTGTCAGCTCAAAATCTTCTAAATATATATTAAACGCATCTTACCAGATATAAAATGACTACTACATAGTCTGTGGTGATCGTTTGGTGCCCAGATTTCTTGTCGAATTACAGCAGTCCATCTCGCTCTCATCCTCGGGTCTCTCAGAATACGGTAGAACTTCAAGTCTCTCCGTCTATCTTTTCTGTTACAGCAACCAACCGCCACACACGCCTTCACCATTTTGATTATTAATATTAACGAGCAGAAAAACAACGCTGTAATAGGAGGCATGTACGTAGCGGTAATGTGTAAACATGAACAGCTGACACACAATATGGCGGCTCCAGTCAGGGGGGCGGAGTTGTGACGTCATGTGATTGGGCGGCAATCTTGTCCATCAATTGGATGACGCGCTGGCACACCGGGTGCACCAATAAGAACCTCGCGTTGATGTGTCAATCACGGTGCCGCCGCCAGACCCCGGTGACGCTACAATATTCTGACAGAAGAGCCAACGACGTCATGCATTAAGAGAGACAATAGCTAATTAATATGCTAACTCGCCACCCTGTGGTCTGGGGTGTGAATTGCAACCTGTCAAAATGACGGACGGACGTCAGTTTTTTCCGTCACCGTTCTAAAAAACCGGTCAACGACGGAAAATATCCGGTTAACGCGACCCCTGGGCAGCATATAAACATATTGTTCTATCAAACACAATAGTTCTTTTGGCTTAAAATACTGCAGTTAAAATACTGCAGTTTCTTTTAAAAAGGAGTGGAAGAGCAGAAACTGCTTTTTCAGTCTTATCTGTGTTTTCCGCCATATATTCTTATTACAAAAAATGCAAAAATAATTAACATATGTCCTGCTAAATTTAAAACTCTACAGCCTAACCATTAAATTCCTGATTCCTGCATTTGTGCTTTTGGCTGTTTTTCTAGAAGTACTTTTTCAAATGGTGCAAACGTGAACTCCGAGGTAAACCTAAGTGCGTTCAAATTCCCCTCAGCAGAAACATTTTCGCAAATGATCACTCCGAATATAATGTGGAAATATACAGTAATTTTCGGACTATAAGCCGCAGCTTTTTTCCTTCGTTTTAAAGCCTGTGGTTTATAGTCCAGTGCTGCTTTTTTGTTGATTTATTTGGGTTAATATGTAACACTTTATTTGACAGCGGCGTCATAAGGTTGTCAAAAGACCGTCGTTATTATGACATGGCACTATAATAAGCATTACTGAATGCTTGTGATAGATGTCATTAAGTGTCATCCAGCAAATTATGTCACTCCATTTTATGTCCAACTCGGATCTTTTACATCCATTCACAAGTGAGAAAATTTGTCAGATAACACTAAATGGCATCTGTTATAAGCATTCATTATTGCTCATGACAGTGTCATGTCATAATTATGATTGTCTTATGACAGTCTTATGGCGCCCTGTCAAATAAAGTGTTACTAAATACCGTAACTAGCAATTAATGAAACAACTGGAACAGTAACTGAAGAAATAATTAGCACAAAACATGAATTTTGATTGCTATTTACATCTGTGGCGCTGCAATGCATGCTAGGAGGCAAGTTGGACAACAACACCTTTGACAGCAAGTGGCAACAGAGGTTGACGGTTTCCCTGAAGGAAGCAGTGATGGCCAAATGAAACTTCTTGAAGCAATTAAGCTTTGCAGTCAATTGGTTCAAAGCTCCATGGTGCTTCATTTGGTCTTATGACAGTCTTATGACCCTGCGGTCAAATAAAGTGTTACCGGTTCATAACTTTTGGTGTAAATATCCCATAATACAGTGAAGACAGCTGCGGCTTATGGTCCAGTGTGGCTTATCTATGAACAAATGCAGTTTTTGTGGCAAATTTGGTGGGTGGCGGCTTATAGTCAGGTGTGCCCTATAGTGCAAAAAATTATGGTAAATGTAATAGCGTACCACACGTAATACGTCACGTTTGCTCATTAATATCCATGACGTTAGCAAATGTTGCTAGGAGGGTCAAACTTGCGTTTGTCCCTCATGCTAGATTGTGCCATATTCACTGGCAAAGATGCGGAAGAACATACAAATGTTCAGTGAAGAGATGGCTTGAGTGTCGATGGCTGAAAAACACGGGAAAAAGAGCCGACCAGATCTGAGGTAGCTTTTTTATTGACACCTTTTTCTTGTGTGCATTGCCTTACGCCACTGACGATGACATTCTCCTGTTTCAACAAGCTATCCTTTACCACCATATGCCCTGTTTTTCTTATATATTATATCCTCTGGTTGTTTTACATCTCTGACCAATCTTGGGGTAATTTACATTGCTATTTTTGTGTAGCGATCGCTAATGCTACTCAGTGACAGCCAACACTTTTAAGTTTTTCATTAGTAGCAAATCTTAATTCTGTTAATTTATTTACACTTCCCCCTTACTAAGGTTGTTTCTTTACAAAAGAAAAGGTAGAGCTGTTAAATCTAGAGGCTACCTGTAGGCATGAACAGGCGTACTACAAAAAGACCAAAAGCAGTTTTTAGGAAGAATGGGCCAAGATGAGTCCTGATCGATGTGCCAGACTGATCTGCAGCTACAGGAAGCGTCTGGTGGAAGTTATTGCTGTCAAAGGGGGGGGGGGGGGGGGGGCACAAAATATTAAACGTGATGGTTCACTCACTTATTTTTCTTCCTTCTGTCATTGTTTGCATACCATCCTCATTAAAATATGAAAACCTGTAAATGTTTAGGTGGTTTTAGTTAAAGCAGACACTGTTTTTTCATCTGTGTGATTTTTACAAAGATCAGATCACATTTTATGGTGATTTTATGCAGAAATGTGAGAAATTCCAAAAGGTTCAGATACTTTTTCATACCACTGTACCAATCTGAATCTATCTTGGAAGTCCCGGGGTTTTTTGGGCTATAAAGAAATACCAGCAAGGCGTCAAATGACCCCGATACCAAAATGACTACTTTGCTTTGTCAAACAATAGACCACTCATACAAGCAGCCTAGGCGTGAAGGGGGGGGGGGGTGTTCACGCTGAGTAACTGCAATTAGCATCTTGAATATTTGCAAATCCAGACTTGTTTATTTCTGGTTTAGTGTAAAAATGATGAGAGGACCATGTGGCATGAAACTAAGACTAGCATCCAGAACTGTAGCTAAACCAGACTGTCTACATTTTAGAAAATTGAGTGTTAAGACATCTGGGACAAATACCATCAAGCACCTTTACATTTCTTGACAAGTCCAACATTCAGTTGTCAAGGTTTACAGTTTGTTAGCACACAATGACCAAAGAACTTTCCACAGCAGCTCAAACAGCTGTTTTGTCGCAGCAAACACAAGCTTCAGTATACAGTACATACAGTAAAAAGGTTGTCCGCCCGATTGCCTGCCTGAGCGGTCCACTGTCCGACAAAGCCAAGGCAGCCCTGCCCTGATAACACTCAAGATGCTAATCGGAGCAATCTAACCCTGTGGTTTTGCGAGTGTGAATGACTAATGAGGAACTCAATGCTCACAAAAGATATGCTAATTAGAGTCAGATGACCCTTCTCTCGAAAAGAGTGATTTGTATGGACTGATCCTCCCTTGGTAGTTCTAGTGTTAAAGCACCGTAAAAAATGAAGTATTTGATATTGAGCACTGCCCTCAAACTTGACTCGAAAGTGCAGATTTTAACCTCTCTCCCAGTTTTTATTTGGCACAGATTGACCACGGAAAATCGGAGATATGATCCTGTTAATATCAATCTGGGTAATTATGAAGGAACTCTTCACAATTCAAACTAGGAACTATTTTCTCCACCACAGGGCACTCATGCTCTTTGGACAAATAATGCATCATTTATGTAATTATTAGGCTGTCAAACGATTAAATTTTTTAATCGAGTTAATTACAGCTTGAATAATTAATTAATCGTAATTAATGGCAATTCAAACCATCTATAAAATATGCCATATTTTTCTGTAAATTATTGTTGGAATGGAAAGATAAGACACAAGACGGATATATACATTCAACATATGGTACATTAAGTACTGTATTTGCTTATTATAACAGAAATCAACAAGATGGCATTAACATTATTAACATTCTGTTAAAGCGATCCATCGATAGAAAGACTTGTAGTTCTTAAAAGATAAATGTTAGTACAAGTTATAAAATTTTTATATTAAAACCCCTCTTAATGTTTTCGTTTTAATAAAATTTGTAAAAATTTCAATCAAAAAATAAATTAGTAGCCCGGCAATGTTGATGTCAATACACAATGCTCATGGGTGCTGAATCCCATAAAATCCGTCGCACCCAAGCGCCAGCAGAGGGTGACAAAACTCCAAAAAACACAAGTAACAAGTGGACATTGCACTTTGCTGTCATTTTAATCTGTTTGAGCGGGGCATGTGCGTTTATTGCGTCAAATATTTTAACGTGATTAATTTAAAAAATTAATTACTGCCCGTTAAAGGGTTAAAGGGTATTAAAACACTAAGGGGCTGTGAGATATCAATAGAACCGTTATGTGGCAAGATAACAAATATTAATAAAGAAAAATTTAAAAAATTAATCGCATTCATGAGCAATTATCGATAATAGATCGAAAATTACGAACATTTCCGAAAGTATTCCGGAAACAGCCGAATGGGGCGGAGACGTCATAACAAGGAAACGAAAGGTCGAGGCAGGTGCGCTCGTTGTTTATCGACGAGAGAGTTGCGTTCGTGTTTTATCAAAAAATCGCGAAAATGGTTCAAACCTGTCATGCTACGTAAGTGGTCTACAAATAGCCGTTTGTCGCAATGTAGTACCCATGAGTTCCTGAACGCGAGAAAAAGAGCTGGACTACGCAGACAATGAGTAAAGTTCGTCCGTGCTAAGAGGGCTAATTTTGCAGACCCAGCCTCCGGTTTTGTGTGGTGCGCATTTTACACCTGAAAGCTATTCGAACTATGGACAAATGAAATCAGGTTTTGCTAAGAAATTGCTGATGAAAGCAGCCACCAAACACGCGCAGCCACCTAAATGTCCTGAGATATCAAGAAAGAGGACGACTGGCTCTGATGAGACCACCCCAGGCTAACCAAAGGAGCGGAGCAGCCAAGCTCGAAATGGCCGGAGTGAGTGCTCTTTTATAATTAAAAACATATCACGCATTGGATATAGGACTGGACACATGTATAAATTATCGCTCGTAAAATATATAGAATAAATCCTCTAATCCCATTCATATTTGTGTCTGTTGGCAGAGCGAAAAACTATTACCTATTACATTATTTTGCGGTCACGGTGTATCAGCTTCATAAAAAGAAATGCAAAACAAACCATTCGGTGTTTCCCACACGATGTTGCCGGTGTTTCATCAGTGTGATTGCTCCTCTCAATGATCCTTTCATTAGGCTGCATTGGCTTTCGTTTGGGCTCAGATTGATAACCCAAAGCACCAAAGAAAGGTTCATAACTCTCCTCGTCACCATTAGAAGAATGTTCGTAACGTCGGATTTGTCGCTGCAACAAGAAACAAAATTGTCCGCCATCATCGCCGCCATTCAGTACTAAGCACTGAGCCAGTTGTTTCCTTTTAGTGACGTCACGCACACAATATGCTAGATTTCGGGTATCTCGGGGGCGGGTCCTTTTAGCTTGACAATCGATCCAAATTTCTATCATTTTCTTGGTGTTGCGATGTGTGTAATTACACGAAGTGGCATGATATGAATCCAAAAGGCATGCGTTTATGGATAAATGATGGAATATTAGCATTTCCCCAAGTGTTGTCATACCCTTTAACGCAATAATTTTGACAGCCCTAGTAATTATATTTCTCTCGTCGACATTCAATCATTTTTTTGTATTTCTTTGGTTTGATGTGGTTATGTAATGGGTTGTTGTACTGTATCAATATAACAACAGTCCATATAGATAACTTTGTGCTCAGAAAAAAAAAATGTTGTTTAAAAAAACAAATCCAACAAAAAATATAAGCAGTTACTCACAATGTTACTTATTTCTTGAATATTCTTTTCATCTAATACTTTTTTACTTGTACTTGAGTACATTTTTTGGACGATGTAAGCAACGCTACTACATTTTTGGCTACTCTACCCACCTCTGCCAATGTCCATACATTGATGCTTAATGGACGCTGTAAATGTTGGCTAATGTTAACACGTATAACAGCTGCCCACTGCCAGCGGGATCCAAACACGACTGTATGCTTGCTAATGAATTATAAATTATGTACATGTTGCACTTTGAGAATGGAACACACATTGCCTAAAGGCTTTTTTGTTTGTTGTTACAATTAATTATCTCATTGTTCTCAATCTACCTAATAAAATCTTGATTGAATTTACTGCTAAAATGTTCAACATAAATGCAATCAATTTAAAACACAAAAGTCAGCAAGCTAAAAGCTAAAATATAGTACTCCATTTAGTGTACATATAGACTAAAACTAAATACAGTAGGCCTACAGAGTTTAAACTGTTGGTGGTACTTTTGTGAATATTAATTTGTGTTCATAGCAAATATAACACATGTAACACGCATGGACAGCTTATTCAAAAAGCAGCATAAAATTTGATGCTTACGTAGAAAAAGAACTGCAGATGAGGTTCTTTGATAAATCATCTCAATCCAAATAAGTTCTTTTCATATTTTCGCGCAAAGTGTGACCATTCTTCTTTGTGATAATTCCATCAAAGGAAGGTCAACCAGCAGCTGGAGCACACTGCGTCACAGGTTCGCTGAAAAGGTCAAAACAACAGAGTTTTAAAGGTTAACGTCCTGCAGCGACGGAATACAGCAGAGCGGACGCTTCACTTTTTATTTTTCTTACTCGGGAATTAATTGTGCCTTAGCATTTTATACTTGATTCCATGCCGCGCACACATCAGGCCTACAGCTGCGAGCAGAGGCCACCATGCTCTCTTGCTCTCAAACAAACAGCCCTCGCCGCCTGTCTCGTCTCTTGTTTATTCAAATTTGCTACTCTGGCTGCAGGCTTACAACACTATAGTCACTAAAAGCTCCTGTAGATCCCCCTCTCTGTCACCCTCCCTCTATGCTTTAACTGTCTATCAGCGCACACACACTGTCAGAGGAGGAGCAACATCCAGTTACTTTCTCCTCGCTTCCAGTGTGGCCACAGAAGTGACAGTAACATGGAGCACATGAAGAGCGCTCATCCACGTCACTGCATGCACATAAGGTGAGATTCCTCAATAAAATTTGCAGGTAGGGGCTTTTTAAAAATCGAAATGATAATATATTTATTGGTTGTACTGTATGTGTTATATTATGGGGATTTTTTTAAAAATGAGAAGTGATGGTTCAGTTTAGGTAAACTAGTGCAAATCCTTCTTCCTATGTTCTGCGTATGGTCCCTATAGCGCACTATTGTGTCATGAGACAATTTTGGGAAATAAACAATTTTAAATAATTTGTCAGATTTTTATTATCAATTAATCCCAAATATAGCTTTCCTAATCTTTTGATGGCTGTGACATATAGTGTCTTTAACTTTTTATCATTAAATATGCACTGCGTGAATCTGTAAGTAAACGGAGACAAGATTTGGCAAGTGACAACCAGTGTTGTTAATCTTACTTTAAAAAAGTAATTAATTACAGTTACAAATTACTTCTCTCAAAAAGTAATTACGTTAGTAACTCAGTTACCTGAATGTAAGAGTACTTAGTTAATTGGCAAAGTAACTGGTGATAATTTTCAAGTTTTTTTTTTTTTCTCAAAAACAGGTCACACAATGTGAAGTTTAAAGGGTTTTAAACGTTAAACGTAACTAGGCACAGGGGTATTGCGGATATTGCGATAACTAGATAGTAACCTTTGCTATGTTTGGAAGTCATTTAATGTTGTGAATCAACCGTTAAATTTGTTAAAATTGGTCCCGTTATTGCATTAGTTCCCTTCTGTCTATTTTTGACATGTGTATGTTTTAAAACAGTTTCATCATTTGAAGATAGACTTAAGTTATGTTTTGCCGATATTTTAGATAAAAAGTTACTTAGGTTCGCTAGGAAGGTTCTCTACAACAGAGCCTTCTTGAGAAGTTTACTGCTTTAAGATGGCGGCTGTTTATTAACGCATCTAGTTCTTTATTATACTTGTTGCTTAGCCGCCGTGTCTGTCATTTGCATCTAGTTCTGTATATATGTGATATCTACCGAAGCATCATGTGGGCGTAATTTGTAGGCTATCGGCTACAGTCAGGTATTATTGGGGCCACCTAGCATAGTAGCATCGCGTTTGCAACGGCGTCACACTTCCTTGCCTCCTCCCACTCCTGCTCTGATCTCTCGTCTCCGTGAGTCCATCTTTTTCAGACTTTTCTCGCGTCAGTCAACCAACATCACAACGCATAGTAACGCACGCCTTTCCCGCCTCAGTAATGGTAATGGCGTTGCCAAGATGAGAAAAGTAATTACCGTATTGGCCCAAATATAAGACGGCCCTGATTATAAGACGACCCCCTCTTTTTCAAGACTCAAGTTTCAAAAAAGACTTTTTGAACACCAAATTAATTTTTATACAGAAAATAATTACAGTACATCTGAAACAAACGATTATAACAATATATTTGAGAGAAAAAGCATGTTATTTTTCTGCATTCAAATCTTAATATCTGAACATTTAAATATGTAAACTAAAGTGCAATCACATTCATAAATGAATGGCTTCTGGTTTTTGAAATGTAAATAAACCAATCTATTGTGATAAAACAACAAAATTGCAATAACTGCATTAACCATCAAAGTGAAGTATAACTGTAACTAGTCTTAAATCTGAAAAAGGAAAAACATTGCAATAAAATAACGTAAACTTGTTAAGCTTCAGAGTAGCTGAGAGTTGTCATGACAGAACATCGCTTCAAGGATATCTGGCGCCATCTAGCTTCGTGAATGGGTATAACGTCTAAAGAGCGAATATAAGACGACCCCCTCTTTTTCAGTCTTATTTCAATGCAAAAAACACCGTCTTATATTCGGGCCAATACGGTAATTAGATTACTCACTACTGAAAAAAATAACGCTGTTTGTAACGTCGTTATATTCAAACGCCGTTATTAACACCACTGGTGACAACTTTGTTTTTTGGTGTGATATTTCATTTTTGTAATCCATACAGTCTTAGTAGCCAACATGCGGCCTGGGGTCCAATTACGGCCAGCGAGGCAGCATTTTGCGGGCATTACTTGCCATTTAATTTAAGTGTTTCTGCAGCACTGGCCTATTTTTTTTTTTTAAACAATTTTTTTTTCAACAAGCTAGCACAGCTCAGGCTAATTTTCAGCAATGTTTGACATAAAGTTAGCTAAATTGAATTAGCAACAGTCACTTGATTGACGATCAGGTGGAAGGACAATATATCCTGTCACCCAGTCATGCCTTTGTAACGTAGCTAAAATAAGCTATAGCAGAAAAAGTGGGAGGCAGAATAATGATGATATTCCATTTTATTGCTATAAAGGTAGTACCTGGGTTACGACGTACCCGACTTCGACTCGCTGGAGTCTCGTCTGTCATTCTGTCTCCAGTCATTTTTTTTTTTGGTTTGTTTTGTTTTTTTGTCACGTAAACAGTTCCGAGTTCTTGCCATGTAAGGATCCCCTCCTCCCCCAGCAGCATCGCCGCCGTCTTGCATTACCTGACGGCGTCAGATCCCACTTTGTTGTTTTCATGTTACTGCTGCTTCTCGCCCGGTGCCGACTCCTCTTGCGAGTCCCCATCGGATTTTTAAAGTTCGGCCGGCGGGCTCGCGGTAAGAGAGGTGACGCAGGCAACATAAGCGGCCAGGATATCCCCCCTCCAAGGTGACTCACTCGCGAGTAAAGCCAGAATTTTTTTTTTTTTTTTTTTTTTAAAGCCCGAATAGTCATTCAATATAACGGCATTTAACACAGCATACCTTATAGTATCTTATTGTTTTACTTTATTCTGTTAATATAACGTATAATACATGTTTTTGGACAGTTATTTTGTATTTAGGAGTACTTAAAGGGTGAATTCCAATTTACTTGGAAATTTGGGTTATATCGCCAACCTAGGAATAGAACTCATTCGTAACCCGGGGACAGCCTGTATATACACAGAGAAAGTGGGAATGCTTATGAAATAACATAGAAGAGAATGATAGTGAGTCAACAATCTTTTACAGAATGTTCTAAAGAACAGTTCATGTTCTCAACTGTTTTCGTAAAGATGAAGATTTCTTTTCAATCCTTGAAACTTTGTTCAGTTTGAGAGTCCTGTTTTTAGTTATACAGGTAGTCCCCGGGTTACGATGTACCCGATTTACCTGATTTCGACTTTATTACGCCGGAGTTTCATCTGCCATTTTGTCTTCTGTCATTTTCTTTGTTTGTTTTTTTAGTCGCGTAAACAGTGCCCTATTGTACCTCACGGTGTCTTTTTTTTTTTTTTTTTAACTTTATTTTATTAATATGACTGTTCTGCCCTTTGGCGAAATATGTATTTGATTATAATGGTGACTTTTGTTTTGTGATGCATGCATTTATTTTTTCGCACGAGAATACGAGTTTATGTACAGACAAAGAAGAATGTATTTGCGCACACGAAGAAAAGCGCACGCGCGCACACGAGGAAGAGTGCATTTTCTCTCACGAAGAAGTCGCGCTGCTGAATGAGAGAGGGGGAGAATTACAGCTTAGCTCGCTGTCTAGCAATGACTTAGCTCCAACGTCTTGTCAAGGACAGTACAATGACGTAAAATACATGTTTTTGGATAGTTATTTTGAGATTTAGGAGGTATTTAGGGGTACTTAAAGGGTTAATTCAAGACTTATGTGGAAATTCGGGTTAAGTCGCCAGCGTAGGAACGGAACTCGTTCATAACTTGGGGACTACCTGTACTGTACGCAGCTAAACACAAATAGCGAAAATCTGTGAGATTACAGATGGCACAAGATAGTGGCAAATAACTACATTTCTATTAACTCACTGGCTGCCATTGACAGCACTAGACGTCCAATCCATTTTGGCTGGGTGGTGTTTCAGCAATCATCGTCGCTTGACAGCAAGATTCAAAATAACCAAACCGATAAACAAAAACTACATTTTCCTCATTGCCGATAATGGCTGCCAACCCTTCCATTTCAGATAGATAGGACATCTATTCCCTTCAACTCTGAAAACTAGCAGTGAATAATAAGTGAATTATATAGCACACTATATACAGTACAAAAAAACCCTTTATAGTGATGAGTGAGTCTAAGAAAGGAGGATTCCCAACTGCGGCTTTCCCTCCCCTCGCATCGGGATTCATTCGAGGAATCCCCTGAGTTACATGCAGGAAATTAGATGACTGAAATAAAGTTATGTCTCTTAATCACTGCTGCTGGTTTGTGGCTGCAGATGCATCTCCTTTTGCTGCCTTTGTTCCAATCAGAACAGTGTCCACTATTTTAGATTATGTTCCGTTACACCCCTCGCCACTTCATGTGAGGCACAACTCAGGCAGATGTGAAATTTCCCACTTCTCAGTGCTAGCCGAGAAGTACTGAGCTGAAGGAGACCTTACGAAACAAATGTTGAAATTTAAGTGGTATAAATTGCATAAGAAAACAGTTTGTAACAAAAAGGAGGCTGAATTACCACTTTCCTAGGAGACTTAGCAATGGCGTCGTCTTGTGAGAACTTAGGGCTTTTACTAGCTGTTATACAAAAGGTGTTTTGACATCCGGAACAGATTTATGATTTTCAGTGAGGAAAATTGATCTGACGTATGAGCAAATTAACTCAAGAAGTCCGTCACAAAAATAATGATACTCTCATGGTCCTTGATCTCAAGAAACGAGTAATTGTGTCTGAGACCAAATGGTTATGACCTGTGGGCAAGGGCGTAGGTTTGGTCTTTATATTGGTAGGGACGATATAACAGCAAAACCTGCATGTACACTTTTTGCTGGGGACGGGACATTAATAAGACCAAAGATATTTGGTGAATGGGGGTCAGGGCTACATTTCTCACCAATATGAACCTAATTAATTGATAGGCTGAATGATGAATGCAAAATAAATCTGTATTGACCTGTACTAACTTTCACTCTGCAAATTTATAAAGTCTTAATCTGATATTTTTTAAAAAAATCTAAAATAATTTTCTCCATCTTTTTTTGTGTGTTAAAGGCTAGTTAACAGATTAATGCGTCAGATTCTTCCACTTTAATATTACTATTTGTTCGTATTGAGCCCATACATCTAAAATTGGTCATTTTTCACATATATCAAGAAAAGATGTCGAAATTATCGCGTTAACGCGCGGTAATTAATCACGTTAAAATATTTGACGCAATTAACGCACATGTCCCGCTCAGAAAGTATTCTTCCTTTTGGTAAGTTTTACAGCAAGACTTTTTGTGCTGTCCAACAGCGAACTCTTGTGGTCGCTTTGCAACATGGTTTATTGTTTTCTTTCCAGTTCATTATGGCTGCACGACGTCTCAGGCTGATAATGTTGTGCTTATATGATCCTTGGACAAGATTTGTCCGTAAGTATGGTTGTTGTAAAGAATGTACAAATTATGTTAGTAAGCGAAATGTTATATTTTTTGTATGAGACGCTTTTTGTTTATGTTTAGTGAACCCGTATAGCGTGCTAAGCTAACGTTTTTGCTAATGCAATGCTTGTGTTCTTTTTTTTTTGTAGTTTTACAACGGTCTAAAGAGGACAATGGTTTGAGGCCATTTTATTAATAAATCAGATGAAAAAGGAAGAAGTCTAATTATTAAGGCGTCGTTCACTAGCTGTCTAGCTTTGGAAAAAGTAGACGCTTCGGAGTGAGGACAGCATACACAGATTTAAATGACAGTAGAGTGAAATGCCCACTACAGTCCTTCTGTACCATATGTTGAATGTATGTATCAATCTTGTGTCTTATCTTTCCATTCCAACAATTTATTTTACAGAATATATATATAATTTACAGAAAAATATGGCATATTTTATAGATGGTTTGAATTGCGATTAATTGCGATTAATTACGATTAATTTTTAAGCTGTAATTAACTCGATTAAAAATTTTAATCGTTTGACAGCCCTAGTTTTGAACAATAATCTTGAATCTTGAATTAAGAACATCTCTGAAAAACACGTTTTTCTGTCAAGATTAAATATACACACTTTTGCTTATAATAAGTCTGTTAAGAAAAACAGCTAGCTGAAAATAAGCTTATTTCAAGAAATCTCTTCAAGAAATCTGAAGCACTGTAGCAGTAGCAAAATTAGCGGAGTGTTCCCCACCTCCACAGCATTGACGTCTTTTTACATTACTTACAGCGGCTGCTGCTGGCGGAAAAAAAACTTCTAATATCCCTCCTCTATGAAGGGGGCTGGGAAGGCGGCATGTTGTATTTCTGTTTGGCTGTGAATGGGTGTGTGTGTGTGGGGGGGGGGGGTTTAAAGTCATCACCTAATCAAACGTGCGTTTGTGGGGAAAAAATGGACTGGCACATTCAACGAGTGAAAAGGGGTCAGTGTAAGTCTGAACATAATGGAAGTACTGTAATTCACTTAATAATGGTAGGATCAATTCTATCCTAAAAACATATAGGAAGACAATCTAAATGACCTATATAACTGAAGTCATTATATAATGCAAATAAGGTTGCTTAAAAGTTAGTGGAGATAATTTGAGCATCCTGACAAGTTGGTAGTGTTATGTCCCTACCGTCCCTATGCAAACCTACACCCTTGCCTGTGGGATACCCCAGGGGTCTATCCCGTAACATCTATTTTTCAATCTTTACAAATTTAAGTCTGTGGATGCAAAACATTTTGTTTTTCGTCTAAAGAAAGAAAGAAATCATTGTTTAATAATAGCAGTTGAGTAGTCGCAATGAAATATGTTAGATTTGTGCCTGATTTTTGCAACCACGTTAAATCAATAATATCAGCAGCTTTTTAATGACTAATACAGGGATATCAAACTTTCTTTATTAAAAGCCCCTGTGAAATAAGCGTCTAGGCTGCATCAATGAGTCATATTAAAAGTTATATTGCATAAAAAATAGTTTAAACTATGTTGCGCCATAAGAGATATGAAAGCCACACTATTTTTTCTTCCAAAATTAATGTATTTCTTCATTAATTAAAAAAAAAAAAAAAAAAAGATTACATTACATACATTAAATTTTTAAATGATTTAATTTGATATAGATTAGATTAGAAGTAGGCACAGGCCAAACTGTAAAAAATATCTACTATTCTTTGTATTTATTTAAAATATTTATTTTAAATTAGTACTATTTTTTAATTTTTATTGTGCATGTTAAAATATGCACAGATCAAACAAATACTAGACTATGATATGTTAATTTAGCTAATTTGTCGCTTGCATTTACAGACAAGGTGTGTTTGTACAAATAGAGCCCAATATATGGGTTTGTGTGTAGTAGAATGTAGCGATTTGGGGGGAAAAGTGCATCCCTGTGATTGTTGCACTTATTAAATGTGTCTTTGATGAGCCTATGTTTGGTGTACACTCACACATGCTGTTTTTGTAAACACACTCCTACTTTCAGCTTTTCATCTTACTGCTAACCACTGACCGCAGATCTGACATTTGACCGGGGCCAATACTCTAAAGCCAATCTTGGCTACTACTACAGTTGGCCAGAGTACTGGTGTTGTATAATGCTGCTTCAGACATTTTTCATCAGTAGGATGTAATTGTCAAAATATTTACATACGAACAGCATTTCGACAGTCCAGTCATGTTAGCGCTCTGTGTTTTTTTTTTTATTCATGGGATTCTGACCTTGTTTTTGACTTTTCTTATCTGATTCCCATTTTTTTCACCTGTTTTTGTCCATCTCATGTGTCTACCTGCCTCATGTCTTGCCCAGGTGTTCAGGCAGCTCCTCTCTGTCTGTGACTGTCACCTTATGCTTAGCTATTATTAGCTTTGAGCTTGGTTTAACAGCACTAAGCAACGGAGACCTTTGAACATTACAGAAGAAATGATGCAGATAGTCGAAACCCTGAGATCTTAGTTCATGGGATGTAATTTAGAACTTGCGTGATTTTCTGCATTTGTGAGTGGATGTATCACCCAATCCTGCAGCCAAGCCCGTCGACAGGGGGGAGGGCCAACCGGGTATGTTGTCCCGGGCCTCAGGACCACAGAGGCCCCTAAATGACCTTTAATTTATTTTACTTTACATTCACATATTTCTTTTTATTTAAATCGTTGCCTGATTAAATATTATGTTCTACACAATATATACTGTACTTAAACACTTTAACATATTAATTATTTTAACTATATATTTTTTCCTTTTTTGCACAATGCCCCATCTCCCTCCCCCTCTGTCTTAGCAGAGAATGGTTTAACCCCACTCTGGCGCACTCAAGGCTACACTAAGTACGTGCCCTGAAGCGGGAAATTAAAATCCGTCATTGTTACAAACTCTAAACATGGCGAGTCGTCATTAATCGGGTGTGTAGAAAAGAAAAGAAAAAGAGATGAAGATCATAAAGGTGAACAAGAAAAAATGAATTTTTAAAAGGGAGACAATAAGCCAGAGAATTAGGGCTAGAGTTGGCTGTGGACGGTGATGTCGGTAAGTGAACAACAGCCACTAACACTGAACGTTTACATTCGCGATCACCTTGACCAAAGCTCGATTCGAGTCTGTCACCGGCCGCTTGTAGCCTATTGAGCTGCGGTATAATAAGACATGCTGCTCGCATTGAGCTGTAGCTGGAGGAGAGCGAGCCTTCAGTAAAATGAAAATAAAAAAAAAACTACCTCCACTCCACGATATCACAGGGCAGGCTTAACAACCTAGCCATGCGCTCCATTGAGCATGAGCTTGCTCAAAAACTGGATTTCACTGATGTTATAAATGACTTTGGTGTCAAAAAAATCTAGGCACATCACTGTTTGAGGGCTTGATAAGCCAAGGGATGTGGAGGGGGTAGGCACAGGATGTACAGTGGGGCAAATAAGTATTTAGTCAACCACCAATTGTGCAAGTTCTCCTACTTGAAAAGATTAGAGAGGCCTGTAATTGTCAACATGGGTAAACCTCAACCATGAGAGACAGAATGTGGTGGAAAAAAAAAACAGAAAATCACATTGTTTGATTTTTAAAGAATTTATTTGCAAATCATGGTGGAAAATAAGTATTCGGTCACCTACAAACAAGCAAGATTTCTGGCTGTCAAAGAGGTCTAACTTCTTCTAACGAGGTCCAACGAGGCTCCACTCGTTACCTGTATTATTGGCGCCTGTTTTAACTCATTATCATTATAAAAGACACTTGTCCATCACCTCAGTCAGTCCCATTCCAAACGTCACTATGGCCAAGACCAAAGCGCTGTCGAAGGACACCAGAGACAAAATTGTAGACCTGCACCAGGCTGGGAAGACTGAATCTGCAATAGGTAAAACGCTTGGTGTAAAGAAATCAACTGTGGGAGCAATTATTAGAAAATGGAAGACATACAAGACCACTGATAATCTCCCTCCATCTGGGGCTCCATGCAAGATCTCACCCCGTGGCGTCAAAATGATAACAAGAACGGTGAGCAAAAATCCCAGAACCACACGGGGGGGACCTAGTGAATGACCTACAGAGAGCTGGAACCACAGTAACAAAGGCTACTATCAGTGACACAATGCGCCGCCAGGGACTCAAATTCTGCATTGCCAGATGTGTCCCCCCTGCTAGTACACGTCCAGGCCCATCTGCTGTTCGCTAGAGAGCATTTGGATGATCCAGAAGAGGACTGGGAGAATGGGTTAGGGTCAGATAAACCCAAAATAGAACTTTTTGGTAGAAACACAGGTTCTCGTGTTTGCAGGAGAAAGAATACTGAATTGTATCCGAAGAACACCATACCCACTGTGAAGCATGGGGGTGGAAACATCATGCTTGGGGCTGTTTTTCTGGAAAGGGACCAGGACGACTGATCTGTGTAAAGGGAAGAATGAATGGGGCCATGTATCGGTAGATTTTGAGTGAAAATGTCCTTCCATCAGCAAGGGCATTGGAGATGAGACGTGGCTGGGTCTTTCAGCATGACAATGATCCCAAACACACAGCCAGGGCAACAAAGGAGTGGCTTTGTAAGAAGCATTTCAAGGTCCTGGAGTGGCCTAGCCAGTCTCCAGATCTCAACCCCATAGAAAATCTGTGGAGGGAGTTGAAAGTCCGTGTTGCCCAACGACAGCCCCAAAACATCACTGCTCTAGAGGAGATCTGCATGGAGGAATGGGCCAAAATACCAGCAACAGTGTGTGAAAATCTTGTGAAGAGTTATAGAAAATATTTGGCCTCCGTTACTGCTAACAAAGGATACATAATAAGTATTGAGATGAACTTTTGGTATTGACCAAATACTTACTTTCCACCGTGATTTGTAAATACATTCTTTAAAAATCAAACAATGTGATTTTCTGTTGGGTTTTTCCACATTCTGTCTCTCATGGTTGAGGTTTACCCATGTTGACAATTACAGGCCTCTCTAATATTTTCAAGTGTGAGAACTTGCACAATTAGTGGTCGACTAAATACTTATTTGCCCCACTGTATAGTTATACTGTTTTGTTGTTTAGCTGGCAGGCATAGCACTCTCAGTTATATTGTATTGTAGCCTACATGGAACAATAGATGGAAATTGTTTATATTGTTTCACATCACATTACGGTCTTAAATTTAACTGTCCATCTCAAATTAAATAATTTGAAAATTTACACTGTCATTGCTTGCAAAGCATTAAAAGTATTGCGTATGTTGTCGTGACAAGCCGGTGGCAGGGGTGGGGTGGGACCGTGGGGGGGCCTATAATGGTCTCTTGTCCCTGGGCCCTGCAAGTCTGTTGACAACCCTGCCTGCAGCGGAGCGCTATAGGCACTTGTGCAGCGGGCAACCTCTACCATGTGGAGTGGACTAAACCATTTTCAGAAAAGGAAGGAGTTAGAGAAAGAGTCTAATATTTAAATAGCACATTATTGCACGACTAAAATGAGAACGAAATAATTTTACTTTGAATTAAGTCTACAGTTCAAAAAATATTTATTGTGTCCCAAATTACTGCGGTGGCTTAGCTTAGGTGAGGAGGGGGAAGTTTATTCACTCTTGATGTCAAGGGTCTGAAATTAAATTAAATTTAATAGCAGACCCTGGAAATAGAATGATTGATCCCAGCAAACATTAACTAATTGCCTCCAATTGACGATGATAATTCGCTGTCCGCCCCTCCGTGTTGAAATGGATTTGACATCTAACAGCGTCAATGGCACTGAAACTTTATTCACTTCCTAAACATATCATACCTAAATCATGTCCAGTGCAATAACATCAAAAGATGATATGATTCCACAGTTAGAGTGCTATAGGGGGGTGGTTCTAATTCTGAAAAATTGGACCAGACTGCAAAATACCCACTATATCCATACATTGACTTCAAACAGAAACCAGAATCGAACATACCGTGTAGGCCATGTGTAAAGACCCACATCAGCTGTTGGTGGTCTTTCCACAGAAAAGACTTGGAGTAGGTCTGCGATGAGTAAGTGATGGAGTTAGCGACACAGTAATGAAGTTTCACATGGCTGTAAGAGCAGGAAGGAAACATCGCTCAAGTATACATGATGTTATCATGTGGTCTAATGGAGCCACTTACAGGCTCGGAGTAGCATGCAATGACCCACCAGTGTCTTTACATTGATTTTATAATGAAAAAACATGGCTTCATCACATTGTTATGTTGGGCATATTTAGCCGCATTTTGTTTAATGCAGTCCTATTAAGCCCTCATGCTTTGAAATTATGTTTTGCTGTCTGCTTAATAGTCTTTTGTACCTTTTTAAATGTTTGGTGTATCACAGATTTTAAAGCGTATGCTTTTAGCCAAAGCATCATTGAGTGTTTGGATGTTTAGCGTGGGCGGCGCTAGCGGAAACATTAGCGTTGAAAAGGTTGAAAAAAAAAAATCATTTTCAAGCTTATAGTTGTTATTTCTCCATCGGAAATGTTTACAGTGAATAATACCCATTTCAAAACATTTAATTTTCATGTAATGTAGTCATAACCAAAGTGTGGTATCACCATCAGTACGCACTAGTTAAAGTGGTGTGCTAAAGAGTCACGGCCCAAGTAATGTTTAGCTGTATTTTGATTTTAACACTTTCGTATTTAATCGCCTCCCACGAGTTTTAAGGGTTAAGAACTGCTTTTTCAAACGTTACGGTAACGGCTGGTGTAACTTGAACTTTCAAGTCAACCAATTTAACTTGAATTTTTCAAGTTTTGATATTTGTTAAAATTAGGGGTGTCAAACGATTAAAATTTTTTATCGAGTTAATTACAGCTTAACAATTAATTAATCGTAATTAATCGCAATTCAAACCATCTATAAAATATGCCATATTTTTCTGTAAATTATTGTTGGAATGGAAAGATAAGACACAAGATGGATATATACATTCAACATACGGAACATAAGTACTGCATTTCTTTATTATAACAATAAATCAACAAGATGGCATTACCATTATTAACATTCTGTTAAAGCGATCCATGGATAGAAAGACTTGTAGTTCTTAAAAGATAAATGTTAGTACAAGTTATAGAAATTTTGTATTAAAACCCCTCTCCATTTTTTCGTTTTAATAAAATTTGGAAAATTTTCAATCAAAAATTAAACTAGTAGCCCGCCATTGTTGATGTCAATAATTACTTACACAATGCTCATGGGTGCTGAAGCCTATAAAATCAGTCCAAGCGCCAGCAGAGGGCGACAAAACTCCGAAAAACACAACAAGTCCACATTTCACTGCGCTGTCATTTTAATCTGTTTGAGCGAGGCATTTGTGCGCTAATTGCGTCAAATATTTTCACGTGATTAATTTAAAAAATTAATTGCCGCCTGTTAACGCGATAATTTTGACAGCCCTAGTTAAAATCTCAACTGAATTGGACTTCAGTTAAGTAGCTTGAAATCAACATTTTAAGTAAACTGGACTTCCATTGAGTGAGTTTGAATTCAGAATCATAGATTTCACCATCAGTTGACAAGACAGCTCCCACAGACATTGCGCCACATCGTACCGTAGGGGGTCGACCCAGGCAGAACGTTGAGTTGGCTTTCACTGTGATAAACTCAAACACACGCTGGGTTCTAATGCCAGATTTAGGTGGAAACAGGACGAAGGTTTTACTGCATACAAGCAGGCAGGAGTGTCTCAAGAGTAATTTGGTCGAGGATTCAAGGTAATTATATATAAAAGAGCCCCATGCATGAACTTTGAAACATTGAGAAAAAAATTAATGGAAAAAAAATAGCCTAACTTTGGCTTGAAATATTTACGTAAAATCAATGATAACTGCCCGTTTTTTGCTTTTAACCAAGAATCTATATCGTTTTACGTTCATATCTATAGAAATTCAGCGATTTAAACATTTATTTACAAGAATTTTCAACTTAACCCTATATTGCCAAATGTATCACATTTGATACACCTAAAATTTCATGATTTTGAGACTAATTCAGAATTTTGACATTTCTTTTTGAAAGAAAAAAAAATATGATGGATGCAGGTCAGTACATGCATCTGCAGGTTCCATGAGAAAAACAAACAGGATTTAGCAAGGGTTATAGATATCTGAGCGCTTATTACACATATTCGTTTTGACTTTTCTTTTTACAAATTTGAAAAAAAGGTTTCATTAGGACCTTATTTTTCAAATTTTGGGATTCTCTGATAATTGCTTCATATTGCTGGCATTAAAGGGTTAAAAAGCTCTTTGTTTCGTGACGGCCGCCACGTTGGATTACACAATACCGTAACTATTGCTTGAAATATTTACGTAAAATGAACGATAACTGCCCATTTTTTGCCTTTAACCAGCTCTATATCGTTTTACGTTCATATCTATAGAAATTCCGCGATTTAAGCATTTATTTACAAGAATTTTCAACTTAAAAAGCTCTTTGTTTCGTGACGGCCGCCACGTTGGATTACCGTTGAATACCGTAACTTTTGCTTGAAATATTTAAGTAAAATGAACAATAACTTTTTTGCTTTTAACCAAGAATCTAGACTGTTTTATGTTCACATCTATAGAAATTCCGATTTAAGCATTTATATACAATAATTTTTAACTTAAAAAGCTCTTTGCTTTGTGAAGGCCGCCATGTTGGATTTTGTATCACCACACATGACATTTAAGTTGCCCTTTCTGGCAAAACCTATATGATATGTTAAATTTTGCTATTGATCCTGAAAATATAGGTGATTATCTATGGTTTTGGTGATTTATGTGCATTTAGCATAATATCTGAGAATTTTGAAGACATTTTAAGCTTTGTTATACATCTATAAAAAATAATTAATCAGGATTTTATGATGGAATGACTTTGAATTTTTTTATGTTCATGGAGACTATATACCTAAGGGAGGTGCCTGTTTTGATTTTAGGTTGTTAGTGGCTTTGGTTATAAAACTATTTGAATTTCAAGTTTTTAAAACAGGCCCCATACAAATCGGCCCCAAATCCCATGCCCCATCAACTGATAAAGAAGTCTATGCATGATTTTATGACACTGTGCCGGTGTGTGCTGGTCCTACTAGGAAACGCGGTCTTCCGTTCAGGCAAAACATAACCGCATTTGTCCACCGGCATTGCTAAAATCGCTTAGAAAGCTAATATTTTGTGACTGCCGCCATGTTGGATTACACAATACCGTCGCTTTGACTTGAAATATTTACGTAAAATGAACGATAACTGCCCGTTTTTTGCTTTTAACCAAGAATCTAGACTGTTTTACGTTCATATCTATTGAAATTCCACAATTTAAGCATTTGTTTACAAGAATTTTTAACTTTAAAAGCTCTTTGTTTTGTGACGACCGCCATGTTGGATTTTGTATCGCTACACATACACAATAGCGGAATTCAACCTAAATAAGTTGTGATTGCATATAGACAAATACAAATTCTGCTTTTGTTGAGTAAAATTAAGATGATTCTGCATGCTTTCCTCAAGTATTAATTTTCTGATGTGAACATTGAGTGATTTATAAGTTGTTGAAAATTTGCACTGAATTAAAAAAAAAAAAAGGTTGCTATTTTGGGCAAAGAATTATTGCTATTGATCCTGAAAATATGTGTGATTATCTCTGCATTTTTTTATTTTTGTGCATCTAGCGTAAAATTTTAGAATTTTATAGCCATTTCAAGTTTTGTTATACTTGTATAAAAAAATAATTAATAGGTATTTAATAAGGAACGACTTTGAATTTTTTGATGTCGCTTCTCATGGAGACTCATATATGCCTAAGGGAGATGCCTGTTTTGGTTTTAGGTCGCTAGCGGCTTTGGTTTTGAAAATATGAATTTTAAGTTTTTGAAAATAGGCCCCCTACGGATCGGCCCCGAGCTCCGTGTCCCGTCAACTGATAGTAAAGTTTATGTCAGAATTTCATGTTCACACTATTTGCTTGATAAAACAAGCTAGGAACATTCAAATTAACGAGTTACTTAAGCGAACGTAAGCATTTGAGTGATATCCACTTAAAATCTTAAGTTAGCATGTTATGTTTGAAGTTTTATTTATTAATTTATTTTTACAGTGTATGAAGACAGCACTGCTTTAAGTCAAATCATTATTACAAATCATAAAGAAAAATCGGAATAGTGCTTGAAAGACACAGGACAAGCAAATAGGAAAACTAGAGCAATACGTTTGTTTTATCTGACTGCAGAATTAGCCCTCAAAGGCACATTAGATCCTCCGGCAGGGGATTTTGTACTTCCAAGTCATGTAAATTTAACGCTTCCTTCTCAAATATCAAGCTAAGTGGCTAGCTATGTTACACAGTCCTGTCCAACATGTCAGGTCAAATCCAATCAGGGTTTCCAAGTCACTTAAAATGCAACTATATAGGCGCAACATTCATTCACTATGATTTCTGTCACACAAACAAACCCCGAATCACCATGTTATGAGATTTCCAGCCATTTTCCGACAGTTATTAAGTTTTTCTCTCAACGTAATTGGAATTTTAAATGTTGAAAAATGCTCTCTTGATGCTGTGATGTATATATGAAAGGAATAATTCACTCATGTGATGCCTGTAAGACCCCCAAATGAAACCAAACTGTCTTTAGAATTAGCCTGCAAGATGTCATAAACGCATCTCGCTCTTACCGTTTCAGCCTCGGGGGAAGCCTGTGGGCAAACAGCAGATTGAGTTGTGATATCCGTTCTCTATTTGCTCTAAAGGGAGGCTTTTCGGAAAAACAAGTCATAATACACTTATTTCCACATCAACAAATTGATGACGCAAGAGATACAATCAGTTCCGCACCATTACATTTAATTATTGGTGATACATCTTGTAGACAGTCAGATTTGAAATGATGGACTGGCTAATACTTGTGTGCATTCCCGATACGAGGCCGCTGTGCTTTCAAACAGCTGCCCAAACCTTTATTTGTTCACCTGGTCGCTGTTCACACTTATTTGGTGTAGGCTGAAACACTGTCAAACACCTGCCAAGTGTTATCATTTTTGCATTGGTGACCTTCAGTTGTGGGAAGTAAAAAAGTACAAAAATACTTTTTAAGGCGCTTATTCACTGGCTGCTGTTGAAGGAGCTAGATGAAACAGTTACTCTAAAAATGAACTGTTTTACATTGACTGAACTATAACTTTGGCATACCAGCTCTTTATAGGGCAGCCAGTTACCGCATTTTTCGCACTATAAGGCGCACCTGACTATAAGCCGCCACCCACCATATTTGAAACGAAAACAGCATTTTTTTTCATAGATAAGCCGCAGTTGTTCTCACTGATTCATAAGACCAAATGAACCACCATGAAGCTTTGAACCAATTGGCTGCATAGCTTCCTTGGGGGAAACAGTCAACCACTGCTGCCACCTGACGTCAACACTAGTGATGGCCAAATGAAGTCTCATGAAGCAATGAAGTTTTGCAGCCAATTGGTTTGCACATGTAGCAAAGCTTCATGGTGCTTCATTTACTCTATGGCGCCATCAAGTGGTCTAGAAGCCCAATAGGTCAACATTGTTAAGAATTCAATGGCTATTTGCTTAAGACAAAGATATGAATGTGCTTGTGTTAGTAATTTAGTATGTGAACAAAATACAACAAGGATAATTTGTTATTCATTTTTATTTAGAAATAATAGCTTTCCCACAGTGGCTGGCTTAAAACAGTTTCTCTTTTTGGACAATATTTTACCAGCTTCAGAAAATAGTCTTTCACAAGGCACAGATGAAGCTGGGGTGCAGAGAAATGTGAGTGCCAGTTTATATAAGTTTGGGTAATCTTTTGTGCCTCCCAGTACATTAATGGATTGTTCATTCTGTTGATGTTTGGTTCAGATAGGTACACACACACTCACATTTATATTAAAGTAGTTTTTCTCCCTTACCTTATTGAAAGCAATCAAATCAAAATGTTCCCATACAGGGGAGGATCGTTTTTTTTTTCGCGCAGGTTCCATTGCAAGCAAAGGACAAGGCTCGAAAAAAAGATTGCACTGGTTGCACTGTTGCGCACAGCTGTAACAAGTACAGGAGCCCGAAGTCCACAAAATGTGAGATAGCAGGCGATTGCCATTGCGTTTTGCAACCAATTTATACCGTAGTCTGTACTGTTTTTGCAATGCGCGCCAAACGTCGGATCACTTCGGAAGTGGTAATGAGATTCAGCTGGCCGGCGAGGCTTCCCATGTCATCATCTCTGGGTTTTGCCGAAATGACGCGCGCCTCGCTACAAGCTTCGTGGAAACATTACTCAACACAAGCTTCGGAACCTTGGCCCATTTCATCCCATCACTAGTCAACACTGTTGTTGTCCAACATGCCTCTTAGTAGAGGTGTGCATCGGCACTGCCCTCACGATTCGATTCGATTACGATTCGGAGGGCCACGATTCGATTCGATTCAGAGGGTCACGATTCGTTTCGGTTCGATTCGGCAATGCATCGCGATGCATTAAAATTCTAAAGCAAAGCATATTTTTCGTGAATCATGAGGCAACACAAGCGGTCAGACACTAAACAACTATTTATTGGCTCTTGTGTCACTCCTGGTTGAAGTCAAATGAAAATACTTTCAGATATATATATATTAAAAAAAAAAAAAAAAAAAAAAAAAAAATCACAACATTTAATTAGGCCTTTTTTTTTTTTTTTTTTTTTTTTTCTCCTCCCCACACAGTAGCAGCCCTTCACACAGTGCAACATCTGAACTCCTGTGCAAAATCAGTAATAGCAGTCACTGTATTTTAGTCACAACGAAGCATCAATAAAAATATTCAAGTAAATATTAAAGAAAACGACAAAGAAAATATTGTAGTGCAGCAGCATCTTTATCGCAATATCAATCCAGGGATCAGTTCAGTTGCAAACAAAACATCAACTAAATTGCAATGTAGAACAAAAGTAAAATGTAGGCCTAGCCCACTATATATGTGCAATCAACTTAGAAATGCAATCAGTAACTACCACATAACAATAAAATATAATGAATTAGCAGCCACAACAATCTGTTTCAACATGAGAAAATATCAGTTTTTTGCAATCGAGTGAGAAGAGAGATAGTAGAGGTTAGATCGGGCCTAAAAAATCCAGCCTGACCCGACACGGCCCGCTGGTATTGAAGCCCGGCCCGAGCCCGATCGATTAACTATATTTGCAGGCCCAGCAAACCCGATTTTTAAAAAGTTTTATATTTGTTGGAGTGACGCGAAAAAAAGAAAAAGCAGCAGCAGCAATTTATTTTTTCTGCCAACTCGAAGAAATGAAAACGCAAGTTTTCTTAATGTTTAAATAGTCTAGATATTTTTATGATCATTATTGAAGCATTTACACAACGAAATAATGCTGGGAAAGTTTATTAAAAAAAAAAAAAAAAAAAAAAAAACACGGTTTTGCAGACACACAGAGGAGAAGATTCAAAAGGATCACATTTGTGTTGTCTTTGTGTGCATAAAAAGTGTCTTTCGTAACGAATTCTCAGTTGGCAGGAAAAAAAAAACTGACGTTTTCTTAATGTTTAAATAGTCTACATATTTTTATGATCATTATAAAAGAATGTACACAACGAATTAATGCCGGGAAAGTTTAATATTTAAAAAAACATGCGGTTTTGCAGACACACCAAGGAGAAGATTCAAATGGATCACATTTGTGTTGCCTTTGTGTGCATAGATAAAAGTGTCGTTCGTAACGAATCACAAGTGCCACAGCGGGAGGAGAAGAAGAAAAAGCAGGCGGCGCCACTTCATTCATGTGCGTGCATAAGCAAATGCACAATACAGAGTGCCTGCTCTCGGTTTTATCCCTTTTTATATATATATATATATATATATATATATATATAATTTATTAGTCCGGCGCGGCGGCCCGACCCGAACGTGAATGCTTAACATTTTGGGCCCGACCCGAACGTGAATGCTTAACATTTTGGGCCCAACCCGACCCGTTCGGGTTTGGGCACAAGATCTAACCTCTAAGAGATAGGACGTAACATAACAATGGCTGAAGCGGAGAAAGAGGGAGCGCGAAAGATTATTGATGCACCTAAGACATTGAAATCAGACATTTGGAGACATTTTGGCTTCTAGGAGATTGGTGGGAAACTTGACCAGAGTTATGCAGTGTGTAAAAAATGAAACATGAGAATAATAATACAAATGAGGAAACCAAATCCGTTGCATCACCGGAATTGCTGCAGGGAAGATTTTTGAACTTACTTATATATTTTAAAATGCGCTGAATCGATTCGGCTTGTTGCCCGCATCGAATCGAATTGTCCATGCTCCGCATCGGGATGCATCGCCGCATCGATTATTGTTGACAACACTACCTCTTAGCATGCATTGCAGGGCTACAGATAATAACAATTTTAAAAAATCATGTTCTGTGCTAATTATTTCTTCAGTTACTGTTCCAGTTGTTTCAATAATTGCTACTTATGGTATTTGGTTACACTTTATTTGACAGTGGCGTCATAAGACAATCATAATTATGACATGACACTGTCATGAGCATTAATGAATGCTTGTAACATTTGTCATTTAGTGTTATCCTATATTATCTCACTTTTGAATGGATGTAAAAGATCCAAGCAGGACATAAATGGAGTTAGTGACATAATTTGCCGGATGACACTTAGTGACATCAGTGATAAGCATTCAGTAACGCCCATGATAGTGTCATGTAAGGGTGTAACGATACATGTATTTGTATTGAACCGTTTCGGTACGGAGTGCTTGGTTCGGAACGGAGGCGTACCGAATTAGTTTCTGACGTAATGTAACCCTTACTTTTCGAGGCTGTGAGTTGATCGGATTCCAGTTTCTTTGTGTAGATTATATTTACTCCGTCTTCTCTACTATAATGAAGACCAACACTATAGGACAGTATATAACCCAGAAACGTCAACGGCGCGACAACGTGGCCGCCGCGAAAACGAAGTGAAACGCGGACGGTAAAGTCAATCGGCCAATGCACACCAGTCGCAGTGCGGCCGCGTGTTACACGCATCCCTGAAGCGGCTCAACGCGACGCACGCGAAAAGAACGGCAGAGTTTATTATTTGACGTGAGACGCAGCCCTCCTGCGTCAATACTACTAGCTAGGATCGGGCAGACCGGAAGTCACTCGTGTAAAAATACGGTGGATCCGGTCGATTTTCAAACTAATATGCAATCGTAACCCACTTTTTGAGTCTATCAGATCTTTTGAGTGGTAGATCGGGGCACAGGTGACTTGTCTTTGTCGATTTCCTGCTGTCTTCTCTGCTATAATAATAACCAACACGGCGAGGTGTTCAATACAAAACACTCCTACCACAACAAAACAAGAAGGAACTAATATTCACATAGGAATTAAAGTTAAAAAAATAAATAAAAATAAATAAAATAAATAAATAAAATATACAATATAAATGAATACTACATCACATTTGTAAAATATGAACACACAATAAAATAAATAATACCCCATTTAAATAAAATAAATTGAAATGAGCTAAAACACCTGTAATTAAATAATTAGAATAATACGGATCCTGCTTCCACAATAAATTTATTAATTTCTGTGTGGCGCTCTAACTTGAGAAAATCCACCAATAAAGCTTTTGAAAACCGTTCATAAGAAAAAAAAAAAGATTCATTGAGGCATTTCATTTGTAAAATACATGTTAAAATCTTAGTCATTGGGATTGCTTTTCTCCTTAGCACAGGACTTTTTTCCTCTTTCTTTCAGAAAGAAAGCTGACCAATACGCGAGTCTGAAAGGCAAATTGTTGTTAAATAATTATCTTTAAATACCCGCTACTTTTTGAGCAGAATTTTAGCTTTGTATAGGCTAATGTTCTTTTTGTTGAAAGCATAAAAGTGTAACAAACAACTAGCACATTTATATTTTGCATTTTGTTTTCTTACTGTACCGAAAATGAACCGAACCGTGACCTCAAAACCGAGGTACATACCGAACCGAGATTTTTGTGTACCGTTACACCCCTAGTGTCATGTCATAATCAGTGTTGTCACAGATTACTTAAAGAAGTAATTTAATTACTGATTACACCTAAAAAAAAGTAATCTAGTTACTTTACCGATTACTTTATTATCAAAGTAACTAAGTTACTTTAAAAGTAACTTATCAGTTACTTTTTACCAAATTTTCTCCTTTTGCTGCTTCAAAATAACAATGACAACAAAATATTGTCATCCCATGTAATTGAATTGTTCACATATGGCTTCATCCTTGAGTTAGCGGGGGTTTAATTAGTCGAGGGAGTTGATTTCAACCAGCGTTGACTCGCGCTAGCTTAGCCACCCCGGAGCCCTGAAACTAACAAATAACTGACAAACTGCACGGAATTTGTTCAAATCAACTCCAACGACTAAATAAACCCCGGCTAACTCCAAGATAAAGCCTAATGTCAAAAATTCTGAACTTCCCTTTTAAAATAAAGACCTAGCTGTTAAAATATTGTCTATAAAAGTTGTAAAGCAATAAAACAAACAACAAAAATTATTGAAATGAACAAAAATCCTACAACATATTTCATAATAGGTCAATTTTCGATCATTTTTCGAGCAGATCATGTGACTAGGACCTAAGACACTAGCTTTTCTTTGCTAAGCCAAAACTACACCTGTGGAGGCAAGATGGGTATTTAGAATTTCTGTAAACCTAAGCTTTCAAACGCAACCAACAACAACTGAACTTGAACAGTTTTATATATATGTATATATACAGTCAGTATTGGCCAAAAGTTTGGCGACAACTCAAAGGTGGACACTTTGAAGAATGTAGAATATAAAACCCGTTTTCAGTTAGTTCACTTTTTTTTTTTTTTTTGCCATTCCACATGTTCGTTCATAGTTTTGATGTATTCAGAGAGGATTTACAATAGTAGGGAAAATATATAAAACGTAAAAATGTTTAGGTGTGTCCAAACTTTTGACTTTTTCAGTCATCAACATGCTTTGCCCCCAGCCGCACAAAAGTAAAACTCCGCCTATGGTTACAAACACTGACAACAAAATGTGCATAAAGGCCGGTTAGAAACTGTAGAAGTGTTGGCTGTCTTGTTACCTGTAGGCTTTTTCGAGTTTTGTCGCGTTGCCCTGTAATTCCAAGCGCTTCCTTGTTGAATTGGATGTAGAGTTTTTAGCGGCCGACAGTATTTTTCAGCCAGCGTAAAGTTTGCAACGCACGGAGATATTTTTGTCATCTTTACTGGACAGAAATGTGAAGTAATGGCTGTATTTCCAGTGAGCAAAGGCATCCATTTGCGATATATATCCTGCCTTTCACTGTTAGCCTCGCTGCCTCGTCCGAATGCTATGTTGTTGACCGCCGTGGCAGACAGCATCGTAAAACACGTGACCAGTTGTTTTTTTTTTTTTTTGCCCGATGAGAAATGCTCTTCGTACATGACTACAGTATTCTTCATTCTACATACATTATGAGGCAAAAACAAAATAGTAACGCACACAAGGGAAACTAACTTTAATCGGATTACTGGCTTGGAAAAATGAACACGTTAGATTACTCATTACTGAAGAAAGTAATCAGATTACAGTAACGCGTTACTGACAACACTGGTCATAATTATATAGTGTTATGAGAGTCTTATGGCGCCGTTGTCAAATAAAGTGTTACCAAATACCATAAGTAGCAATTAATGAAACAACTGGAGCAGTAACTGAAGAAATAATTAGTACAGAACATGAATTTATATTGTTATATACATCTGTAGCCCTGCAATCTCAGCAAACTCAACAACCTTCCTACTTTTCTAACGGCTTTCATGTTATTAAGTAAGTCAATATTGGTTGTCATTGATGGCGATAGACGTCCATTCCATCTTGACTGGTAGGGACTGGCAATGATCGAACTCTTGCTTCCCAGTCAAAAAAAAAAAAAAACATTTCACTAAAATAAATAAGTTTGGTGATTTTTGTTTCTGCAGTGATATTGTGTGACCACATCCAAAACTGGGCGCAATGGAGACTGGGAATATCAGCAGCAGAGATGAAGCTGGCGTCCTCTCGGCGAGTCCTTACACCACTGTGGAGAGTGTGCTCATCATTCTGGTGACGGGATCGCTCAGTCTGATTACTGTTATTGGAAATATCCTGGTCATGCTCTCCATAAAGGTTAGTATTTTTTGTTTCGAGTCAAAGAAACTGAAGTAAAATGGTCGATGGGCCAATCAAATTCAAGACAAGTGTAAAGATTTCTTTGGTTTTTGGTCTTATTTTCTTGAATTCTATCACAGTGTTGTTTCTAGCAGCTATTTTAATTTTCGCTTTAGTCTTAGTCTTTTGGACAAAAATACTTATTAGTCTTAGTCATATTTTAGTCATTTCAAAATGTTTTAGTCTTCATCTAGTTTTAGTTAACAAAAACTCAGACAAATTTCGTCTAGTTTAAGTCGACAATTCTCATAATGTTTTCATCTATAAACTTTAAAAGTTCTAGTCCATGAATAAATAAATAAATACCGTAATTTCTGGACTATTGGGCGCCCCTGATTACAAGCCTCACCCAGTACATTTTTATAGTAAAAACCATTTTGTACATACAGTGGGGCAAATAAGTATTTAGTCAACCACCAATTGAAGACATACAAGACCACTGATAATCTCCCTCGGTCTGGGACTCCATGCAAGATCTCACCCCGTGGCGTCAAAATGAAAACAGGAACGGTGAGCAAAAATCCAAGAACCACACAGGAGGACCTAGTGAATGACCTACAGAGAGCTGGGACCACAGTAACAAAGGTAACACATCAGTAACACAATGCACTACCAGGGACTCAAATCCTGCACTGCCATAAGTGTCCCCCTGCTGAAGAAAGTACACGTCCAGGCCCGTCTGCAGTTCGCTAGAGAGCATTTGGATGATCCAGAAGAGGACTGGGAGAATGTGTTATGGTCAGATGAAACCAAAATAGAAAGTTTGGTAGAAACACAGGTTCTTGTGTTTGGAGGAAAAATAATACTGAATTGCACCATACCCACTGTGAAGCATGGGGGTGGAAACATCATGCTTTGGGGCTGTTTTTTTGCAAAGGGACCAAGACGACTGATCTATGCAAATGAAAGAATGAATGGGGCTTTGTATCGAGAAATTTGAGTGAAAATCTCCTTCCATCAGCAAGGGCATGGCTGTGTCTTTCAGCACGACAATGATCCCAAACACAAAGCCAGGGCAACAAAGGAGTGGCTTCGTAAGAAGCATTTCAAGGTCCTGGAGTGGCCTAGCCAGTCTCCAGATCTCAACCCCATAGAAAATCTTTGGAGGGAGTTGAAAGTCCGTGTTGCCCAACGACAGCCCCAAAACATCACTGCTCTAAAGGAGATCTGCATAGAGGAGTGAAAAGCTAGTAAATAGTTACAGAAAACGTTTGGCCTCCGTTATTGCCAACAAAGGGTACATAACAAAGTATTGAGATGAACTTCTGGTATTGACCAAATATTTATTTTCCACCATGATATGCAAATAAATTCTTTTAAAATCAAACAATGTGATTTTCTGTTTTTTTTCCCCTACATTCTGTCTCTCATGGTTGAGGTTTACCCATGCTGACAGTTACAGGCCTCTCTAATATTTTCAAGTGGGAGAACTTGCACAATTAGTGGTTGACAAAATACTTATTTGCTCCACTGTAAGAATGAAGTCGGTGGACATGATTTGCCTTCACAGGCCTCATAAAATGTTGTGGCAGGCCAGATCTAGCCCCCAGGCATTCAGTTTGACACCAGTGCTGTAGTGGTACGACTGTTTTTCAATCCACAATAAATGCTCATGTTCCAATGCCATTGATCGCGCTAGACATCCAATCTATTTTGACTTGGAGGGACAGCTCTACCTTCCAGCGCCATCAATAGCAGCCAAAGAGTTAACGTTGGCCCTTATGGTGGTAACATTTTGCCCCTTTTCTATTTCATTTTCGAGTCAGATCTTCCCCATAACCTTTTGTGAGGTCTCCCACATTGGAGAAGCAATCAGACAGCAAATGTCCGGGCGCGTAATCAAATAGAAGAGTGCAAACATACATCACACAAAAAAGATTAGCATCTGACAGCTTGCTCCATGTGGTTTCTTCAAAGGTAAACAGGAACCTGCAGACCGTCAACAACTACTTCCTGTTCAGTCTAGCCTGCGCGGATCTCATTATTGGCATCGTCTCCATGAACCTATACACCGTCTACATCGTAATCGGCTACTGGCCCTTGGGAGCGGTGGTGTGCGACTTGTGGCTAGCGGTTGACTACGTGGTTAGCAACGCCTCGGTCATGAACCTCTTGATCATCAGCTTCGACCGTTACTTCTGCGTCACCAAACCGTTGAGTTACCCTGCTCGCCGTAGCACCAAGATGGCCGGTCTGATGATCGCCGCTGCGTGGGTACTATCCTTTGTCCTGTGGGCGCCGGCTATTTTGTTCTGGCAGTTCATCGTGGGTGGCAGAACCGTGCCGCCGGGAGAGTGCTACATCCAGTTTTTCTCGAACCCGGCTGTCACCTTTGGTACAGCCATCGCGGCCTTCTACCTGCCCGTAGCCATCATGATCTACCTCTACTGGCGCATCTCCAGGGCCAGTCGTAGTCGCGTCCAGAGGGACAGCAGGAAGACGTCTGGAACCAGCACCGCAGAAGCTCACAGTCAGGAGTACCCGGGCGAGAACCAGATCCAAAACAACTGCATTCAGAAGATAAGGGAACAGCTCAGGGAGGCTGCGTTGGTCAAGGAGAAGGAGGCACTACCACAACAGAATGGAAACGCTCCTTGCAATGAAGACAAACCAGAGCAGATGGAACCAGAGGCGGACAGCGTCCAACCTTCCACATCTACAGAGAACGAGGTCCCCGTTTCGGTGCTGAAGGGACTGAACGCCATAAGAAGGATGAACCAAACACAGCCATCCTCTAGGGCAACATCCTTGACTGACTGCCAAGCCACAAATACCATGTTGAAGGTAAACAACTACATTCCAATCTGTCAAAGTCTCTCAAGGTCAGTTTGTTTCTGAATGTGAAAAATGTGATTCTGCTGCTGCTGCCAGAAATTTACTATTATAAATAAGAGGAAAAGCATAAAAGATTTACTGTCAAATTACCCTGTCATGGATGAATTATGATTTTTTTTTTCAACGCGTAAAGGCAGAGGTGGGAAGTAACGCATTATATGTACTCCGTTATATTTACTTGAGTAACTTTTTGAGAAAAATATACTCCTAAGTAAGCTTGATAACGATAAACCGATACGAACGGATATTCTGTTTTACAGGTGAGCGATTCAGCTGCATCGATAGCACACTAACTATTCAACAGTAAATAGGCAGTAAATCATAGACGTACATAGTACAACAAGCACACAGCTAAAGCGAGCACAACAATCAATTAACAGTGCTCATACCATTGCTTTGCTAGTTTTATGTACCAAGCTGTGTATAAATGAATGTCACATAATTAGCTTGCACTTTAATCATGCTGCGCAGTGCATTCCCCACTGCTCGGCCCTAAGAATCACCTCACTTCAAGTAAGACAGCACACATCACATAACATGAACAGCCACTACTCACATTCGTGGTTGCCTCAACTTCCCATCATGCATTTCGATCGTGACGGGCGTGTCATAACTACGCCAGAGCAAACGAAACCACAGTCGCGCATGCTAAAACCATGGACAAACAACACGAGCGCTGACGCCAGCTTGACAGGCGGAAGTTACGAATGACAGCGATTGATTTTCAACGCACGTCGGACTTTGAAGTGAAGACGGCAGCCAGATTTGCATTGGACAGAGATCGTGAGTTTTTAACCCTGAAAAATAACCTACTACAATGGCACGACCTGCTGGAGATATTGTTTCCACAAAACGCAATCTACTTAAACATGAACATGTGGATTAGTTGATCTTCTTCAAAAAAAATATGGACAGTGATGAGGAATAAAAATGTGGAAGCACAGGCATACAGTAAGTGAATGACTTTGCTGTGTATAAGGTTAAAATAATGATTATTGACCTATCTGGCTAAAATGCCATGTTTTTATTCCCCCAATTATACCAGAGGCAAAGAATAATAGCATTATGATTTATTTATTATTTATTTATTCATTATGATAACACTAGCAGGTTTAATTCTTTTCTTCTATAGCTCCAGCATATAATTCTATTTAAGATGTTTACGTTGAAAGGTTGCACTTAAATTACCTACCTCTTGTGTTAAAAACACCAGGAAATACAGAGATTGAATTTCTGCACTTTATTGTTGTCTGTCACTGGAGTTTTATTTTATTATCAATCTCAGCTAACAAAATGATGGTCATCTAGTTGGTCTTATTAATGTAGTAATGAATACAGTTGTGGCTAAACAATAGCATATGACGGTTAGCAACTGTGTGGCTTATTGCGGCTAACACCCCCACTCGAACTTGTCAACGCTGATGAGTTTGGTTTAAAGGGGCAGGCCAGCAAGTGAAAGCTGGGCCAATATTTATTCTTGAGTATCCTGGTAGCCTTCTTTTTTCCCTCCTCGGACAAAACTTTGTCTTTTTTGTTACTCTGCCATCTTTGCAGAATTTACACAAAAACATTCGCATTGACTTCCGTCTAGGGCTGCAGCTATCGAATATTTTAGTACTCGATTAATTGATGGACTAGTCAGTCCGAATAATCGAGTAATCTGATAAGGAACATGAAATATTAAAATACCTGAGCTGAGCCTCAAACGGTATAGATTTTTTTTTTTAAAATGAGGATCTATGTACAACAAAAGAACAATTGGCTAACTTACAAAGAAAAAGTCCGCTAACTTAAATGCTATAAAATGCTAAAGTTTTTTTTACAATGCTCTTAACAAATGGTTCAGACACATATTCCCACAAAAAAAATGACTAAATATACCTATAAACTAAATTATGAATGCATTAAAAAACATTAGCTCAAACAAAAACTTAGTTTATGTTGGTCTTAACAGGGAGCAGTTGGATTCAGCCATGTGAAAAGAGGCAGACCAGAGAGCAGTGTATCCAACCAAATCAATAAAACTAAATGCAAACTTTGCATGCACTTTCAAAATAAACCATTACAATACCACTTTAAACGAATACTCGAAGCAACAAAATTTGAATATTTTTTTCTAATCTAATACTCGAGTTAATCGATTAATCGTTGCAGCACTACTTCCATCTTTATCATGAATGGGGAAAGGGGGAAGTGACGTATGCCGTAAAGTAGTCTGTACATTTGTAGTTTTTTTGTGTGGCAGGGTTCCCGCCACCCTCCTCAAAGTTAATTAACGTTGGTGAAAGCAATACAGAGCCCCTCAATTTATTAAAGAGGTGTCATTCAACTAGAATGTCAGTCGACATAGCTTCGCAAATGTTATGAAAATATTTTATGTAGTTTGAAATAGGGTTGTTCTGATCATGTTTTTTTGCTCCCGATCCGATCCGGATCGTTTTAGTTTGAGTGTCTGCCGATCCCGATATTTCCCGATCCGATTGCCTTTTTATTTTTTTGCTCCCGGTTCAATTCCAATCATTCCCGATAATTTTTCCCGATTATATACATTTTGGCAATGAATTAAGAAAAAAATGAATAAAACTCTGACGAATATATACATTCAACATACAGTACATTAGTACTGTATTTGTTTATTATGACATTAAATCCTCAAGATGGCATTTACATTATTAACATTCTTTCTGTGAGAGGGATCCACAGATAGAAAGACTTGTGATTCTTAAAGGATGAATGTGACTTTGTATATTGTGACTAAATATTGCCATCTAGTGTATTTGTTGAGCTTTCAGTAAATGATACTGTAGCCATTTAACTGTTCTGTCCAAATGCATGATGGGAAGTGCAACCATGACTGTGCGTCGTGGCACCAATTGATATATCTTCTCTGCGTTGGGAAATAACATAGGGTGTTAAGAAAATGATCAACTACTTTCTTCCCCACATTGCTTCCCACGATATTTCGAATTATTGAGAGAAGGATTGTAAGCCTTTAGCCAAATAAATAAGGCTCCAAAGGCTGCTAAAATTCTCTCTACTCATTTTACGCTGCCTTTTAGCTATATATATATATATATATATAGGTAAAACGGCGCCATTATAGATTTAACGCGACAATGTGTGAGTGGGTCGTGCAGCGCATGTGTTAATTGCACTAAATATTTTTACGTGATTAGATTATTTAAAAAAAAAAAATTATCGCCGCTAACGCAATAAATTTGATAGCCCTACTTTAAGCCTAAACTAAAGACTCTGGATGAGTATAAGACATATTGTCTGTAACGTTAAATTCAATTAGAAAACAATTTAATTAAAAAATTAGGGCTGTCAAACGATTAAAATTTTTAATCGAGTTAATTACAGCTTAAAAATTAATTAATCGTAATTAATCGCAATTAATCGCAATTCAAACCATCGATAAAATATGCCATATTTTTTCTGTAAATTATATACATATATTCTGTAAAATAATTTGTTGGAATGGAAAGATAAGACACAAGATGGATATATACATTCAACATACGGTACATAAGGACTGAAGTGGGCATTTCACTCTACTGTCATTTAAATCTGTCTATGCTGTCCTCACTCCGAAGCGTCTACTTTTTCCAAAGCTAGACAGCTAGTGAATGACGCCTTAATAATCAGACTTCTTCCTTTTTCATCGGATTTATTAATAAAATTGCCTCAAACCACTGTCCTCTTTAGACCGTAGTGAAACTACAAAAAAAAGTACACAAGCATTGCATTAGCAACAACGTTAGCTTAGCATGCTATACAGGTTCACAAAACATAAACAAAAAGAGTGTCATACAAAAAATATAACATTTCGCTTACTAACATAATATGTACATTCTTTACAACAACCATACTTACGGACAAATCTTATCCAAGGATCATATAAGCACAACATTACAACGTAGGCGTCAGCCCGAGACGTCGTGCAGCCATATTGAACTGGCAAGAAAGCAATAAACCATGTCGCAAAGCGACCACAAGAGTTCGCTGTTAGACAGCACAAAAAACCTTGCTGTAAAACTTACCAAAAGGCAGAATACTGTCTGAGCGGGACATATGCGTTAACTGCGTCAAATATTTTAACGTGATTAATTTAAAAAATTAATTCCCGCGGGTTAACGCAATAATTTTGACAGCCCTATAAAAAAAAAATGCCCGATATTTTTTGCCGATTCCGATACTTTGAAAATGTCGTGATCGTACCCGAAAAGTTACCTAGTGTTGCTATAAACTCAACTGGAGTATTGTTTTTCCCCAATCTACACGCACAGCACTTCGTCAAACTGGTTTTCAGTAGTTCAGCAGTTAGCACGCTTGACCTCAAAGACAAAAAGAGCACAGTGATGTCACTTCCACCATCAAGACTGGTGACTAATGGATCACAGTTACGGTTTTTCAGTCTCCTAGTTTTTGGCTCCACCAGATCCACATCAAACTTACTAAATTACTGTTCTGACGTTATAAAAGTGACCAAAAAACAAATGATTACAATTTAATGGAACAATGTTTAAATAGAGCTGACTTTGTTTTCTATTCAGCCAACTAGGTCAGGGTGACACTTACGTTGTAGTGCCATTTAAGGTAAAAGACAGTCTAATAAACCACATTTTTTTAAGATGTAAAATTTACAACAGAAAATTTGGCATGGTGGTACGTTGCCAAACATTTTTAATTCTTGAAAAGCAGCGCTTTAGACAATTCTGCCTGTAAACAACATTTTTGGTCAGTGCATCCGATACTCTGCTACCCTTCCCACCACTTATTTTCCTCCCTACAGTTGACGAGGCAGAACACGGTGGCCAAGTGGCGCAAGAAAAGCGCATCATCACGAGAGAAGAAGGTGACGCGCACCATCATGGCCATCTTGGTGGCCTTTGTGGTGACGTGGACGCCATACAACGTGATGGTGCTGATCAACACCTTCTGCTCCATCTGCATCCCCAACGCCTTGTGGACCATCGGCTACTGGCTGTGCTACATCAACAGCACCATCAACCCGGCCTGTTACGCCCTGTGCAACACCACCTTCAAAAACACCTTCAAGCACTTGCTGCTGTGCCAGTACAAAAACATACGAGCAGCACGGTGATGTAGCTGCTGTCAACAAAGACTGTCTGCCAAATGTAAACTAAATACTAAAATATGTGCTTTTCGTTTGATGTACTTTGGTACCTTGACGCACCAGTTTTTCCCACGGTAGAGCTTAATTTAGTCTTTTGGTCATTGTGATGTTTTGCCATTTAACAAGGCCAAGTAGCCAGAGGTGAGTAGAGTAGCCAAAACATTACTTAAGTAAGAGTAGCATTACTTCAAGATAATATAACTACTTAACTACTTTTTTCCCCTCATTTTGAATCCTGTGTCTTATAGTCCAGTGCGTCTTATTTGTTGATTTATTTGGGTTAATAGGTAACACTGAATTTGACGGCGGCGTCATAAGACTGCCATAATACCGTTGTAATCATTACATGACACTATCATGGGCATTAATGAATGCTTATGACAGATGTCATCTGGCAAATGATGTCACTAACTCCATTTACAGTATGTCCAGCTCGGATCTTTTACATCCATTCAAAAATGAGATAATTTGCTGGATGACACAAACTGACATCTGTCATAAGCATTCATTAATGCTCATGACAGTGTCATGTCATAATTATGATGGTCTAATGACAGTTTTTTGCTGCCACTGTCAAATAAGGTGTTACCCAAATACCATAACTAGCAATTAATGAAACAAGTGGAACAGTAACTGAAGAAATAATTAGCACAGAAGAATTATGGTTGTTATTTACATCTGTAGTGCTGCAATGCATGCTAGGAGGCATGTTGAATTACAACAGTGTTGAAAGCAGGTGGCAGCAGAGGTTGATTGTCAGCCCCAAGGAAGCAGTGATGGCCAAAACAAGCTTTTCCAAGCAACGAAGCTTTGCAGCCAATTGGTTCAAAGCTTCATGGTGGTTCATTTGGTCTTATGACAGTCGTATGATGCCGCTGTCAAATATAAGGGTACTGGTTAATATCTTCTGGTGTAAATATCCCATAATACAGCTGGCTTCTATCACACAACTTATGAAGTTCTGTACATATGACCCTTCACCAAAGAAGCACATCCATATGTTATAGTAAACATAAAATACTTACATTTATTTCCGATGCGGAAACGTAACAGAAAGCATTCACGACTGTCAATGCTACCGCTAGACACCGCAATGTGTAAGTGATTGAACCAAACTACTGTCACAAAAAATAGATGCAGTGAATTATTATGACCAGCAGGTGGGAGCAATGCCCCGCAAATGGTCAAATGATTTCCCATACTAGTGTAAACTGTAAAGCCAGAAAAGTACATATTATCGGTCCTATTATAAATGTTATTGGAATTATCGGGATGACGTCATAATTCCTATTATCGGACCGATAATTCATTATCGGACCAATAATTATCGTGTACCAGTACTATCTATGAACAAATTAGTTTTCGTGTCAAATTTGCTGGGTGGCGACTTATAGTCAGGTGTGCCTTATAGTCCAAAAACTACGGTACTGAAGAAAAAGTAAAAGTAGTCATCAAAAAAAAAAAAAAAAATCCCTCAAGAACAAGTAAAGTATTCAGTGAAAAGAATACTCAAGTAATTAGTAACATTCTGAGTAACTTCTTGCAACGTCAGATTTTTTTTTTTTTTCCTCAGTTCATCATCTATATCAGAGGTCGGGAACCTTTTCGGCTGAGAGAGCCATGAAAACCACATTTTTAAAAATGTAACTCCGTGAGAGCCATGCGATATGTTTAAAACTAAAAATGCAAGTAATGTGTGGATTTTATGTAATTTCAACACTTTTAAAGTACAACATAATAATCACCCCTGAAAAAGATGTGGTTTTTTAGCTTCTAATAATTTTTTAAATTCAAATAATATGGGACCTTAATGGAAAAAAAGAGAAAAATCAAACCTTCAATACAAGTGCATTCATTCAGTGGGGAAAAAAATCCCACATAAAGAAAAAATTATTTGACATCAAATAATGTACAGCAGACATGTCCAAAGTCCGGCCTGGGGGCCAAATGCGGCCCGTGGTCAAATTTCATCTGGCCCCCAGCCTCTGTCATAAAATCAATAACGTCTGGCCCGCACACAGACTTGATAAGCAGTACTGCTACCAGCATATGAAGTAGCTTACACACTAAATGCTGCTCCTCATTGACCCACTAAAAGGCAGCAGCACTCTGAGCAACATCACCCCGTGTGACCCTTCCAATTTTCTAAAATGGCGACAATCAACAAGAAAAAGAAAGTTGACTGCGACTGTCAATGCTACAAGGATAGGTGGAAATTAGACTATTTCTTCACTAAAATACACAACAACTGTGTCTGCCTCATTTGCAAAAAAGGCAGTCGTTGTTTTTAAAGAGTTCAATGTGAGGCAATATTACCATACAAGACACGCTGACATGTACGACAAGATTATAGGGAAGATACGCAAAGAGAAATTGAAGCAACTTGAAGCTAGTTTAACTTCACAACAGCATTATCTTGCAAGAGCCCGAGAGTCGAAAGAGAACATCGCAAAGGCTAGTTGCGAGATTGTTGAAATTATTAATTAAAAAAATAAATAAATAAAGCAAATGCAACACACAGAATGGCTTGCTAAAATATATTGTTCTATGTAAAGAACGTCAGCCAAGGTTGGCCCCCCGCATTTTTACCACACCAAATCTGGCCCCCTTTGCAAAAAGTTTGGACACCCCTGATGTACAGTGATACCTCAGCTCACGAACGTAATTGGTTCCCAGAAAGTGTGTGTAAGGCGAAAAGTTAGTCTTCGGAACATTTATTTCCCATAAGAAACCATTAAAATGAGAATAATCCGTTCCCAGGTCCCCATAAAACAATTTTCTACTAAATAAGCCTTAAAACTACACAATAATATACCTTATTTTCTTTAATGTCTTCTTAGGCTTAACACTAGCCTGTGGGGGAGTCTTTTTCGGTCCCATAATAGCAAAAGTACACTCAATATGGTCCAAAATGTCTATCAAACACAAACCACGTCCGCACTCAACGAAAGGGAGGGGACGAACTGGGACGCCGTGAGCGTGCGTCAGCTTCTCGTGGTGCTGTTCGACCGCCGAAAACTAGTTCGTCAGCAGAGACTATATGCTCGCGAATTTAATGTTCTTGAGGCGAAAGGTTCGTGAGCTTAAGCGTTCGTGAGCTGAGGTATCACTGTATGTCACAATTATTAGCACCCCTGGTGTTAATACTTTGTATAACCCCCTTTTGCCAACAAAACAAGGTCTGGGGACTGAGGTGGCCATGGGAGGAGCTTGATTTTGTGTCTGGTGAACCATTTCTGTGTAGATTTGGCCATACGTTTAGGGCAGCGGTCTCAAACCGACTCCACAAAGGGCCGCAGTGGGTCCTGGTTTTTGTTCCAACAGATCCAGCACAAACAGTTCAACCAATGAGGTTTCTACTAACATAAGCAGCACCTGATTGCAATCAACTGATTACACTTGTAAGAAACCAGATTGGTGAAAAGGTATTTGTCTCGTTTGGTTGGAATGAAATCCAGTACCCCCTGCGGCCCTTTGAGGACCGGTTTGAGACCACTGGTTTAGGGTCATTGTCTTGCTGAAACACACAGTGACGACCCATCTTCAGCTTCCAGGCAGAGGGCAACAGATTTTGATTTAAAATTTCCTGGTATTTCAAAGCATTCATGATATGATGCCATGCACCCTAAAAAGGTTCCCAGGGGCTTTGGTAGCGAAACAGCCCCACAGCATTGGCCCTGGGAACCTTGTTAGGGTGCATGGCATCATGAATGCTTTGAAATACCAGGACATTTTAAATAAAAATCTGCTGCCCTCTGCTCGAAAGCTGAAAATGGGTCGTCACTGGGTCTTGCAGCAAGACAATGACCCTAAACATATGGCCAAATCTACACAGAAATGGTTCACCAGACAATAAATCAAGCTCCTCCCATGGCCATCTTAGTCCCCAGACCTTGTTTTGTTGCCAAAAGTGGGTTGTACAAAGTATTAACACCACGGGTGCTAATACTTGTGACACACATTATTTGATGTCAATTAATTATTTCTTTATGTGGGATTTTTTCCCCACTGAATAAATGCACTTGTATTGAAGGTTGGATTTTTCTTTTTTCCATTAAGGTCCCATATTATTTGAATATAAAAAAAATATTAGACGCTAAAAAACACATCTTTTTCAGGGGTGCCAATAATTATGGAGGGCACTGTATGTTTGCCACTTTCCCACTAAAATTACTGCTAACCGGCTTTCTAGCTGCCGGCTGTAGTATACGGACTACGTGTCCCATGATCACCCTGGGCTCACGCAGTCAATGGCATGGGACTTGGGGGGGGGATCTAACGTAGCACATCTAGGATGCTATTTAATGATATCTATTGCGAATTACGCAAGTGTTGTCAGAGCAATAAAAAAGTTAACATATGCTGCAAAAGTCAAGTCTGCTCATTACTGCATAACACCAGCATATGACCGGTGACCTTCGCTGCTTCGCGCAATGCGCAAAGTAGTTTAACGAGACTTAAAAAATATATATATATATCTGGCTCGCGAGCCCGATCTGGCTGCATATGGCTCGCGAGCCAGATAGGGCTCGCGAGCCATAGGTTCCCGACCGCTGATCTATACATCCAACATGCCTCCTAGCATGCATTGCAGTGCTATAGATGTAAATAATCAAAATTCATGTTCTGTGGTAATTATTTTTTCAGTTACTGTTCCGCTTGTTTCATTAACTGCTACTTATAGTATTTGGTAACACTTTATTTGACAGTGGTGCCATAAGACTGTCATTAGACAATCATAATTATGACATGAAACTGTCATGAGCATTAATGAATGCTTATAACAGACGTCATTTGGTGTTATCCGGCAAATTATTTCACTTTTGAATGGATGTAAAAGATCCAAGATGGACATAAATGGGTTTAGTGACATGATTTACTGGATGACACTTTATGACACATGCATTCAGTAATGCCCATGGTAGTGTGATGTCATAATTATGACAGTCTTATGATGCCGCTGTCAAATGAAGTGTTACCTATTAACCCAAATAAATCAACAAATAAGCCGCACTGGACTATAAGCCACATGATTTAAAATGAAGGGAAAAAGTAGCGGCTTATAGTCCGAAAATTACGGTATATTTCTTATCATGAAATTAAAATGATCATATCTACAGTTTTCCGTGATCCATCAATGCAAAATAAAACTAGGAGACAGTTTGAAATCAGCATTTTGAGTCATGTTGAATGCAGCGGTCTATGTCGAATAGTTTATTTTTTACGGTGCTTTAAACGCGCAGCGTGATCGAACAAGCTGGCGTGATCATAGGACTTCCAACTGCAAGCTTGTGTGTGGCATGTGACTATTGTTATGTCTGATTGGTGTAATAGAGTCATGTGATTTTTTTTTTTTTTTTTTTTTGCGACATCTTATCCGTGAAACTGGTAGAGTCACTGTGGGCATCTCTGGCAAAAATAAAGTCAAATCTAGTACAGCCCAAAGTAGCGGAATAAGAGTAGTGTTTTTTCTTCACAAATTTACTCAAGTAAAACTAAAAAGTATGGTGTTGTAAAACTACTCTTAGAAGTACATTTTTCTCAAAAACGTACTTAGGTAAATGTAACGCGATACTACTCACCTCTGCAAGTAATATTTATAGTATGTAGTTTTTTTGGCATCCTATTGTTTTTCTCTTTGTGAACATGTGCTATTTATTGTAAAAGCGGGGTACCAAAATGTGAAATACCACAAGTATAATGTGGAGCTCTCTTGATGGTCAAAATAACAAATCGCACAAATAACCATACAGTATTACCGTAATCATTATTTAAAAATAAAAAAAATTTGCTTAAAATCTAAGCAATAGTATAGTAGTACTCATAACGAGTCATGTACAGTATATAGAAAAATTATTATAACTGACTACTATATACAGTGCCTTGCAAAAGTATTCGGCCCCCTTGAACCTTGCAACCTTTCGCCACATTTCAGGCTTCAAACATAAAGATATAAAATTTTTATTTTTTTGTCAAGAATCAACAACAAGTGGGACACAATCGTGAAGTGGAACAAAATTTATTGGATAATTTAAACTTTAACAAATAAAAAACTGAAAAGTGGGGCGTGCAATATTATTCGGCCCCGTTGCGTTAATACTTTGTAGCGCCACCTTTTGCTCCAATTACAGCTGCAAGTCGCTTGGGGTATGTTTCTATCAGTTTTGCACATCGAGAGACTGACATTCTTGCCCATTCTTCCTTGCAAAACAGCTCGAGCTCAGTGAGGTTGGATGGAGAGTGTTTGTGAACAGCAGTCTTCAGCTCTTTCCACAGATTCTCGATTGGATTCAGGTCTGGACTTTGACTTGGCCATTCTAACACCTGGATACGTTTATTTTTGAACCATTCCATTGTAGATTTGGCTTTATGTTTTGGATCATTGTCCTGTTGGAAGATAAATCTCCGTCCCAGTCTCAGGTCTTGTGCAGATACCAACAGGTTTTCTTCCAGAATGTTCCTGTATTTGGCTGCATCCATCTTCCCGTCAATTTTAACCATCTTCCCTGTCCCTGCTGAAGAAAAGCAGGCCCAAACCATGATGCTGCCACCACCATGTTTGACAGTGGGGATGGTGTGTTCAGGGTGATGAGCTGTGTTGCTTTTACGTCAAACATATCGTTTCGCATTGTGGCCAAAAAGTTCAATTTTGGTTTCATCTGACCAGAGCACCTTCTTCCACATGTTTGGTGTGTCTCCCAGGTGGCTTGTGGCAAACTTTAAACGAGACGTTTTATGGATATCTTTGAGAAATGGCTTTCTTCTTGCCACTCTTCCATAAAGGCCAGATTTGTGCAGTGTACGACTGATTGTTGTCCTATGGACAGACTCTCCCACCTCAACTGTAGATCTCTGCAGTTCATCCAGAGTGATCATGGGCCTCTTGGCTGCATCTCTGATCAGTTTTCTCCTTGTTTGAGAAGAAAGTTTGGAAGGACGGCCGGGTCTTGGTAGATTTGCAGTGGTCTGATGCTCCTTCCATTTCAATATGATGGCTTGCACAGTGCTCCTTGAGATGTTTAAAGCTTGGGAAATCTTTTTGTATCCAAATCCGGCTTTAAACTTCTCCACAACAGTATCTCGGACCTGCCTGGTGTGTTCCTTGGTTTTCATAATGCTCTCTGCACTTTAAACAGAACCCTGAGACTATCACAGAGCAGGTGCATTTATACGGAGACTTGATTACACACAGGTGGATTCTATTTATCATCATCGGTCATTTAGGACAACATTGGATCATTCAGAGATCCTCACTGAACTTCTGGAGTGAGTTTGCTGCACTGAAAGTAAAGGGGCCGAATAATATTGCACGTCCTACTTTTCAGTTTTTCATTTGTTAAAAAAGTTTAAATTATCCAATAAATGTTGTTCCACTTCACGATTGTGTCCCACTTGTTGTTGATTCTTGACAAAAAAAAAAAAAAAAAAAATTCATATCTTTATGTTTGAAGCCTGAAATGTGGTCAAAGGTTGCAAGATTCAAGGGGGCCGGATACTTTTGCAAGGCACTGTACCATAAACTATTGAATAGGGTGATATGTTATTGTATCATGTTTGTAACTGTGATGCGTGCATGTTTTCTTTGTAGTTAGTGTAGGTAGTAAAAATATCACAAATGTAATATTTATTCATACTGTTCCTTGCTCTATGAATTGATGTTTACTTAAAACATGTCGGCCTATAATAAATCATGACATCAAAGTAAATGCTGTGGTGTGTTAAACTGAATAAATGCATTGATGTAACAATATCTGTTATTTATGGAAATATAGATCTAAAGTGAGCCTTGAGGATTATGCATTATAAACACAGAATATTAGCTGTGGGTAATCCTCAGTGGCACTATTATGCTCTCTGGTGGCAGAAAACATTTTTTCTGCAGTTAAGTGTGGCCTATATCATCTTTTTAAATAAATGTTGTATAATTACTTACAGGTACATTGTACGGCCTAAATATTTCCCTGGAACCTGGACCTCCTAACTTTGAGGTAGACATGCTAACTGCTAGTCCGCTACGCTACAGCAAGGAACAATGCAAGTTTAATGTAAACATGGTTGCTTGTGTGCTTTTGCTCATTAGGCTTTGTGCTGAGCGATGTTGACAAAAACAACATAGCGAGGTTGAATGCCAGTGAACTGAACACTGGTTCTCTTGGCAGCAATTTAGCAACCCGCAATAGTGAACTCAAAAGAGGGCACATTACTGTGTTCACATTTTGATGCGCTAGTAAAAAGTTCATATAAAATATACCGAAACAAGTATGTGTGTGTGTGTGTATATATATATATATATATATATATATATATATATATATAAATACAGTGGGGCAAATACGTATTTAGTCGACCACTAATTGTGCAAGTTCTCCCACTTGAAAATATTAGAGAGGCCTGTAATTGTCAACATGGGTAAACCTCAACCATGAGAGACAGAATGTGGAAAAAAAAAAAAACAACACAAAATCACATTGTTTGATTTTCAAAGAATTTATTTGCAAATCATGGTGGAAAATATGTATTTGGTCAATACCAAAAGTTCATCTCAATACTTTGTTATGTACCCTTTGTTGGCAATAACAGAGGCCACACGTTTTCTGTAACTCTTCACAAGCATTTCACACACTGTTGCTGGTATTTTGGCCCATTCCTCCATGCAGATCTCCTCTAGAGCAGTGATGTTTTGGGGCTGTCGTTGGGCAACATGGACTTTCAACTCCCTCCGCAGATTTTCTATGGGGTTGAGATCTGGAGACTGGCTAGGCCACTCCAGGACTTTGAAATGCTTCTTACAAAGCCACTCCTTTGTTGCCCTGGCTGTGTGTTTGGGATCATTGTCATGCTGAAAGACCCAGCCACGTCTCATCTTCAATGCCCTTGCTGATGGAAGGAGATTTTCACTCAAAATCTCTCAATACATGGCTCCATTCATTCTTTCCTTTACACAGATCAGTCGTCCTGGTCCCTTTGCAGAAAACCTGCCCCAAAGCATGATGTTTCCACTCCCATACTTCACAGTGGGTATGGTGTTCTTCAGATGCAATTCAGTATTCTTTCTCCTCCAAACACGAGAACCTGTGTTTCTACAGAAAAGTTCTATTTTGGTTTCATCTGACCATAACGCATTCTTCCAGTCCTCTTCGGGATCATCCAGATGCTCTCTAGCGAACCGCAGACGGGCCTGGACGTGTACTTTCTTCAGCAGGGGGACACGTCTGGCAGTGCAGGATTTGAGTCCCTGGCGGTGCATTGTGTTACTGATAGTAGCCTTTGTTACTGTGGTCCCAGCTCTCTGTAGGTCATTCACTCGGTCCCCCGTGTGGTTCTGGGATTTTTGCTCACCGTTCTTGTTATCATTCTGACGCCATGGGGTGAGCTCTTGCATGGAGCCCCAGATGGAGGGAGATTATCAGTGGTCTTGTATGTCTTCCATTTTCTAATGATTGCTCCCACAGTTGATTTCTTTACACCAGAAATGTCCAGAGTCCGGCCCGGGGGCCAAATGCGGCCCGTGGTCAAATTTCATCCGGCCCCCATCCTCTGTCATAAATTCAACAATGTCTGGCCCGCACACAGACTTAATGAATTGGTCAGCAGCACTGCTACTAGCATATGAAGTAGGTTACACACTAAATGCTGCTCCTCATTTACCCATTAAAAGGCAGCAGCACTCTAAGCAACATTACGCCTTGTGACCCTTTACTTGCAATTTTCTAAAATGGCGATAATCAACACCAACAACAAAAAAAGTTGACTGCGCTGGCCGACGCTACAAGGATAGTTAGAAATTTGACTATTTCTTCACTAAAATACGCAACAACTGTGTCTGCCTCATTTGCAAAGAGACAGTCGCTGTTTTTAAAGAGTTCAATGTGAGGCAATATTACCAAACAAGACACACCGAGATGTACGACAAGATTACAGGGAAGATACGCAGCGAGAAATTGAGGCAACTTTTAAGTTTGCTCGCAAGAGCCCAATAGTCGAAAGAGAACGCTACACAGGCTCGTCGCGAGATTGTTGAAATTATTTAAAAAAAATAATAAAGCAAATGTGACACACAAAATGACTTGCTAAAATTTGTCCAAATATGTTGTTCTACGTAAAGGACGTCAGCCAAGGTCGCCCCCCCCCCCCCCCCATTTTTACCACACCAAATCTGGCCCCCTTTGCAAAAAGTTTGGACACCCCTGGTTTACACCAAGCGTTTTACCTATTGCAGATTCAGTCTTCCCAGCCTGGTGCAGATCTACAATTTTGTCTCTGGTGTCCTTCGACAGCTCTTTGGTCTTGGCCATAGTGGAGTTTGGAGTGTGACTGACTGAGGTGATGGACAGGTGTCTTTTATACCGATAATGAGTTAAAACAGGTGCCATTAATACAGGTAACGAGTGGAGCCTCGTTAGACCTGGTAAGAAGAAGTTAGACCTCTTTGACAGCCAGAAATCTTGCTTGTTTGTAGGTGACCAAATACCTATTTTCCACTCTAATTTGGAAATAAATTCTTTAAAAATCAAACAATGAGATTTTCTGTTTTTTTTCCCTACATTCTGTCTCTCATGGTTGAGATTTACCCATGTTGTCAATTACAGGCCTAACTAATCTTTTCAAGTAGGAGAAGACTAAATACTTATTTGCCCCACTGTATTAATGCTAGCTTGGTTGAATGCATAACGAGTAATTCTGTTCATTAATGTTTAGTTTTGACATTAAACTTCAATAGAGAGCTTGAAGCAACTTATAAAACTCATAAGTCGGTTTATCCGTATGTCAAGCGACCAACAAACTAAAGTACAGGTACTGGAAAATTCTGTTGATGAAATATTTCCCATCAGTGGCACAATTTGGGTATGGTATTCAGTTCTCTATGTGCCAACAAGCAATGTTTAGCATGTACACATTGAAACCTGGACTAATTAACCGCTACTTAACATCCAGACAAATGCTGCTGTTTCCAGTCAAAACAGCCCTCATGTTTCTGGCACTCCAGTGCGGTTACGTCCACTTGAGCAAGAACTAAGCTGCAAAGTGGAGTCTCATGGCTGAGGAAAAGCAGTCCGAGGAGAAACTGTCCGTTGCTGAGGATGACCAGGACGGATGTGAAAGCAATGCAGAGGAGCAGACCATGAAGAGCGGCCCTGACCTGCTGCAGATGCTGAAGGCAGCTGAGAGCAGGTGGGCCAGAGAGGGAGAGGGGACCGGGACCGGAGAGCTCGTCACCGAGGCGCTTAAGACTGACATGGTGAGCAAGGACACAAGCAGGAATGGATGAACTAATATAGATGAAGTACTAGAATTGAACGAGTAGTGCCATATTTACCATTTTCATCTTCACACAAGTTCCTGTGTACACATGAGCGGGATGATGTGGCACAGCTGGTAAATTGCACAAGGTAATGAACCCAGAGTTGTATTTGAATGAGAAGACAGTACAGTATTGGAGCGCTTTGACACCTTAAGGTTAAAAAAAAAAAACAGCGCTTGTACGTTTTGGATGGGACGTAACAGGGGAGGTATGCAAGACGTGTGTGAGTCTGCATTTAATTAAGCTGTCAATGATTTTTCTTGTTTCAATGTGTACACTTTCATGAATGTTTGACCAGGGAGCGACAGACACCCACATAGACAGGACACTTTATTGGGTACACCTACACTCACTCCCAGGTACTGTATCTGAATGACAGTATACTCTGTCTCATGCAAGTTCATATATTGGCTGTCCAATTTGTTACCGTAACGACCACAGGCGGACCCAGGGTTTTGGGATTTAATTGATTTCTACTTGTGGCTAGGACAAAAATCCACTTGGTTGAACGAGTCAAAATGGATTGGGTGTCTATCACCTTCATTGGCAGCCAATGATTTAATAGGCACATGATCGCATCCACCTTTAACGGCCGCCAATGAGTAAAGCAAAGGAAAAAAGACACATTCAGCTGAGACAACAAAAAAATGAATTAAAAAAAAAAAAAAAAAAAACTTTTACATTGAGCCAGGCAAATCGAAGGTCTCCAGACTTACAAGAGAGCTGCTTATTCTCAAATATTTTACAAAAAATACTGAACTCTCTAAGTACCACTACCTTGGTCAACTTTAAATTGCCATAACATATTCATTTAGGGCTTATCGATAGATGAAATATTTACTTGTAAATTTGAGTGATTCTTTCATATACCACTAGAGGGAGCACACTTACCAACATTGGAACGATTAGCACACTTTGAGAATCATGTAATGGATTTTTGAAAAATTGACAAGGAAAAATCACAACATGCGATGCATCGTGTGATTTTTTTCATACTGTTAACTCATTGGCTGCCTTTGACAGCGATGGACGTCCAATTAAGTTTGACTGGCGAGTGGCAGTGATTGAGTGAAACATAATCACTCAATGCCAGCCATCCAGTGCTGTTTTTGGCAGCCATTTTAATTTTCGTCTTAGTCTTTTGGACGAAAATACTTATTAATGTTATTCATATTTTAGTCATTTCAAAATGTGTTCGTGGATAAACTTAAAGTTTTAGTCGGTGAATAAATAAATAAATAAATAAATAAATAAATAAAAGACAGACGAGTACAGAATTGTAGTCTACATGGATATCACCATTTTCATGATTATGATACACACCCAGCAGGAAAACAGCACATTATTTGCAATTAATTAACTAACCTGGATGCCTCGAACTGTATGTAAAATGTTTTGCAAGAGTTTAAGAAGACACCGAGTAACCACGCCAAATGCAAATGCTAACGCGAACGGTATGCTAACAGTAGGGTGACCAAACGTCCTCTTTTGCCCGGACAAGTCCTACTTTCACGTAGTGTCCTCGTGGTCCGGGCGGGTTTTATAAATTCATAAAAATGTCCGTTTTTTATGATTTTTCACGGGACCAATTTGAAGAGAATCCCTCTGACCGCTGGGTGGCAGCAGTTGACATGGCACCTACGAGAATGGAGGGAAGGAGTAGTTCTCCTTGTTTTTGTTGGCAGTTTACCCCAATCATGAGGCATTACCGCCATCTACTGGGTTGACGATTTGGCCACAATGCCTGAAGTTTTTTTTTTAATGATAAATACGTATATAATGGCAACTGTTGGACTTCTGTCGTAGCTTTGACTGTAAAATCCCGTTTGGTGTCGCATCAGCGCGCTGCCGATGATTGTAAACATTTATAGCAAAGTTTGATTTTTGCCTCAGCTAGCTATCAGTAAGCTAAACCGCCCTAGGCATTATGGGAAACGTAGTTTTGAACTGCTACGTTTGGAAACATGCTGATTGAATAGTTTGTCAGTTTATTTCGGTTTTTGTTTGCGTGCAATCTAGAACATTGAATGTGAACATCAATTGAATGGGAATAACAATTTGTCAAGGGCAATTGTCGTGATAGTAATTTATAAAAATGTTTAGTTGGCACATAGCCTACTGTGTGCATGTGTATTGACTGGACTACATTTCTATGGGTCTGCTTTATATATATATATATATATATATATATATATATATATATATATATATATATATATATATATATATATACATATACATATGTATATATATATTTTTTTTTTTAAAGTCATTATTTATTTTTTTTCAAACTGCATTTTTCCATCCAGAGTGAGGGGGCACACTTTAAATATATTAAAGTGATATAGGCATCTTTGAGTGAACTTCGAGTAAAATTCAAGTATCTTGAGGCTGGGCTGAGTGTCCTCTTTTTTTAGAAATCAAAATATGGTCACCCTAGCTAACAGGAACACAATGCTAACGCTGCAAGTTAATTTAGTGTGTGATGATCACTCAGCATAGACCTTTAAAGTGCGTACGACAGGAGAAAAAAGTCTTAAATAGCATTATTATGTGAATTAGAATCATATTTTGAGACGATTCGACTATATACAACAATTTGGCAAAGTGCAGATGACGAGAAATTAGTCTTTTAATCTGCCGGTTAGCCACACCTACCATTATAGGCCTCTAGCGTCCCCAACAGGTGGATGACGTCAGCGGAGTCACGATTTCATCTGATTTAGTATGCAGCCAATTGAGGGGGAATTATTCGGAACGAGGAAAATGCGACGAAGAGAGCCGCAAAATGTCATTGTTTCAGTCTCTCTACTCTCTACTAATATTCCTACAGGATATTCTTTTTATCCAAGTATTTTTCCCCAATAGCTAAATGAATGGTATGGTCATGACAAATAACGGTCTTGCGCTATATGGAATATTAAATGATAAAAATGCATTTATTCAGTACGACATGGCAAAATCACCCCATAATGGTCAAAACTGTCGACTTCACCTTTACTGTCGCACCTCCCGTACAATATTTTATGCCACCGTAGTTAGTCTGGCTTTGTTATTTCCCTGCCGGCTCTGGAGAATGTGAACAAACCAAGAGGCGTGCCAGCTAGCCGACATGCTAACCCAAACCGAGTGATGTTTCAAAGTCTTTGAAGCAGAAAATCTCACATAACAAGCCCGGATCATTTCACATTGCGGCGGGGTTGTCGATTGTCTTCACCGATTGGCAACCCGCCCGGCGGCGAGCAAGTTAGAGCTCGTCGTTCCCCTTCTGAGGGCTCGTTTGCGGGATAGCAGCTGGACAATGACCGCCGGACAAACCGGCCGACGTCGGACGAGAGCGTAGCTGGCAAATGGTCAATACGAATATGGCAAAATAATGCTTTACTACACGGCGAAGACGTAAACAGCGAGAGTCATAGGAGAGTGGCTGCAGTTGTTGTGCAGTTAATATGACAGAATGTGGAGGTGAGGAGCGCTTTTCTACATGCCCACCCATGATGAAACCTAAGTAAATAGTCCATTATTTAAAGAAAGTTGTTAAAGAAAGCAGTCTTTACCTTGTAATGGCTGTATTTGTGGCCATTTTTACCACAAAGTTGCAAATTCTGATTGAAAAATTGACAGGACACCGGACGGATGAAGAGGGCAATAAATCGAGTATAGTGCTCTCCCAGCGGGGGGATGTGTGACAAGCCGCCGGTCGTCGGCCGACTAGACAAGGAGCATGTCAGCCACAAAATGCAAGCCACCTACATATTAAAATTATTCCAGTATTTGACATAATCCAAAACATGATGTTTACGCACTTTCTCGTAAGTCCAATGGTCCAACAGTAGTAGGACTTGTTTTGGCCAATATCCACTGGTGAATAGGAACCTTTTTAAACCCCAAAAAGGCTCACACGCTTCTTCCTGGTGCAGCAACATTTTTCTGCAGCCGTTTGGCTGGCGTGATGCGGAAAATAAACGAATTAATCCGCAAAACCAGCTGAATCAGCAGTCGTTCTACATACTGTAGTATTGGCTGTATACTGAAGATGACTATCCCGCTGACGTCACATTAGCAATCCTCGTCAAAACAGGAAGTCGCTCATTTTCATGACGCGGGATTAAAAAAAAACTAAATAAATATATTGAGTGCTTCCACACACATCCAAGCGGTTCATTTCATTAAGGAGCATAAAATACCGTGGAAAATATTAAATAAAAATGCTTTTTGCTGTCATAGGCACTTTAAAGGCTAAAGCAAAATGGCATATCTAGCCAAGATAAGAAAGCAAAACTTACCCAGCAGCACCTGACGCATTTCACAAAAGGAGCCTGGAATGGGCACATAAGCGTGTGTGTGTGTGTTGGGCGGGGAAGAGGTGCAGCACGTCACATGAGTGACACGACCAAACACTGCTTAATGTTAAATGTGTTAAATATCACACAGTGTGAAATTATGACGGAAACTATGGCGAATTTTCGTCTTGCTCTCGTGTCGACAGATAACAACTGGCATCCGTCTCCTTATGTTTACGTCATGAAAAAATTGCTCGTTGACGAAATATTTTCATTAGGGTTGTTCCGATCATGTTTTTTTGCTCCCGATCTGATCCCGATCATTTTAGTTTGAGTATCTACCGATCCCGATATTTCCAGATCCGATTGGTTTTTTTTGCTCCCGATTCAATTCCAATCATTCCCGATAATTTTTCCCGATCATATACATTTTGGCAATGCATTAAGAAAAAAATGAATAAAACTCAGACGAATATATACATTCAACATACAGTACATAAGTACTGTATTTGTTTATTATGACAATAAATCCTCAAAATGGCATTTACATGATTAACATTGTTTCTGTGAGAGGGGTCCACGGATAGAAAGACTTGTGACTTTGTATATTGTGACTAAATATTGCCATCTAGTGTATTTGTTGAGCTTTCTGTAAATGATATTGTAGGCATGCCCAAATGCATGATGGGAAGTGGAACCATGACTGTGCGTAGTGCTACCAATTGATATATCTTCTCTGCTTTGGGAAATAACATGAGGTGTGAAGAGGACGATCAATTGCTACCTTGCTTCCCCACATTGCTTCCCAGGATATTTCTAATCGTAGGGAGAGAGATTGTAAGGCTTTAGCCATTTAAAAAAAGGCTCCAAAGGCTGCCAAAATTCACTCTACTCATTTTACTCTGCCTTTTATCTCTACATATAAGTAAAACGACGCCATTACAGATTGAGCGCGACAATGCGGGAGTGGGTCGTGCAACGCATGCATTAATTGCGTTAAATATTTGAATGTGATCCAATTTTTAAAAAATTAATTAACGCCTTTATCGGGATAAATTTGATAACCCTACCTTAAGCCTAAACTAAAGACTCTGGATGAGTGTAACATATTACGTTTGTAACGATAAATACAATTAGAAAACGATTCCAATACTTTGAAAATGACGTGATCGTGCAAAATCTCAAATTTTCGTTGTCGTTATCTTTGACGAAAATACCACTGCAACGGTCCCAGTTCGAGCAGATTTGGCATCGATCACTTCTGTTGTAGTAAATTAGTTCATGCTTACACGTAAAGTGGATTGGACTTATATCGCCATCAATGGCTGCAAATAATTGCAAGTTGTGGTTAAATCTCCACCTAGCCGCAATTATTTCCCATACAAAGACTCCTTTGAGTGCAACCTGTACTTTTACGAGGCGTGTCCGCTGGCTCTGTGAGCTTGCACATCATGATTCACGGTTCATACAACAGTGAACACTCAGCTGACTTCAAGTAAGCATGAAGAAAGTGTACAGTCTTGTGAATGGTAGCAAAGCCAAGGACCAGGATGCAGTGCAGTCCGTCCGAATCAAGGTAGTTTTTGCTTTTTTTGTTGTTGTTGTGAGCTTAGAAACTGGACCAAGTACAATTATTCATTTCCAACTGATCATTTTGTACTCTGAAGAAAAAGTGCATAATGAAATCAAAAATATTTTTTTATCTCTAGACTCTTAAATTCCAATAGAAACATTTTTACCTTTGCACTTTACAACTTAAGCGTAAAAGGCAATTTCTGTTCTCTTGAGATGTTGTTAAATTCGCCTACAATGCGTGTTAAACATTAAACTGCCGCCAGTCACCAAATAGAAAAAAACAGGAGCTGCATTCACGCAACTGGATGCACGCGTAATCATTACCAAGAAAAGCCACATTGGTTGTATGTAATTAGGACTAATTTTATGAAAACATTGCACGATTCCATTCATTCATTTAGCACAAGTCATACTTTTTGTACTGTTTTGCCCTTGGGGCTGTCATTAGAATGACCTTGACTAAGCAGATTATATTGCAGTCTTTTTCTAAGACACAGACATTTCCTTGACATTTGACACGGGTGAGGAAGTACGATTAATGGGCATGAGAAAGCACTGATACAATCTGGATCGTAAATGAAGATATTTTCCTTCGTCATGCGGTAGTGAACATTTTAAAAATCAGGATTTGGTCAAATGCATGCTCTATTGCAATTATTCTGGATATTTGGTAAAACAATTGTGCCTTTGTTGGCAGACGGGCTCCCTCTAGTGTGCGAAATCCCATGTTTTCCGCGGTTAATGGGGACCAGAACCTGCCGTGATAAGTGAAAAACCATGAAGCAGCACCCCACCCCTCAATTTTTATTTTATTCTTTTGTTCAATCTATATATTCAGATTTAGCATTGGAATGAGATAGATATTTAGTCATGTGAAAAAATTAGGACACCCCAGTAGGGTTGTTCCGATCATGTTTTTTTGCTCCCAATCCGATCCCGATCGTTTTAGTTTGAGTATCTGCCGATCCCGATATTTCCCGATCCGATTGATTTTTTTTTCTCCCGATTCAATTCCAATCATTCCCGATAATTTTCCCGATCATATACATTTTGGCAATGCATTAAGAAAAAAATGAATAAAACTCGGACGAATATATACATTCAACATACAGTACATAAGTATTGTATTTGTTTATTATGACAATAAATCCTCAAGATGGCATTTACATTATTAACATTCTTTCTGTGAGAGGGATCCACGGATAGAAAGACTTGTAATTCTTAAAGGATAAATGTGACTTTGTATATTGTGACTAAATATTGCAATCTAGTGTATTTGTTGAGCTTTCAGTAAATGATACTGCAGCCATTTAACTTATTCCCAAATGCATGATGGGACGTGCAAACATGACTGTGTGTAGGGTCACCAATTGATATATCTTCTCTGCGTTGTAAAAGAACACAGGGTGTTAAGAAAATGATCAACTACTACCTTTCTTCCCCACATTGCGTCCCACGTTGTTTTTAATTGCTGAGAGAGGTATTTTAAGGCTTTAGCCACATAAAAAAGGCTCCAAAGGCTGTCAAAATTCTCTCTACTCATTATACGCTGCCTTTTAGCGCTATCTATAGGTAAAACGGCGTCTTTATGAATTGAATGCGACAATGCGTGAGTGGGTCGTGCAGCGCATGCGTTAATTATTTAATGTGATTAATTTTAAAAAATTAATTACCGCCATTAACGCAATAAATTTGATAGCCCTACTTTAAGCCAAAACTACTCTGGATGAGTGTAAGACATTTTGTCTGTAAGGTTAAATACAATTAGAAAACAATTTAAATAAAAAATATATACAGTATATGTTAAAAAAAGGCATGTCCGAAATTTTTTTGCCAATTCCGATACTTTGAAAATGCCGTGATCGGACCCGTATCTTTACACCCCAGTAAATGTTCAATTCTTTATTAAGAAATGTTCACATATCGATGTCGGATCTTGGTTTTCTTTATCTCTGGAAAAGAAAGTGATTTAATTGCAGGTAAACAACAAAAATTAACACCATTTTACTCATTAAACCAAATTTATCAATAAAAATGCATATTCTAACTGAGGAAAAAGGTAAGACACCCCTATCACCTAATAGCTGGTGTTAGACCCCTTTGGCTGAAATAACTTCAGTGAGACTCTTTTCACAAGTTTAACCTTCATGGCAGGTGTGCAAGAAGGAAACCTTTGCCCTCTAAGATGAACTTGAAGGCCAGACTGAGGTTTGCCAGAGTGAATGTAGACAAAGACCAGTACTTCTGGAATATTTTGTTTTTTTTGGACGGATGAATCTAAAATTGAAATATTTGAACCAGAACAGAAGACATGTGTGGCATAAACACAATACAGCATTCCAGGAAAAGAACCTCATACCAACTTTGAAGCATGGAGGTGGAAGTGTCACGGTTTGGGGATGCTTTGCTACACCAGGACCTGGCCAGCTCACCATCATAGAATCCACCATGAATTGCAGCGTGTATCAGAGGGTGCTTGAGGAACATGTGAGGTCATCTGTGAAAAAATTAAAGCTGAAGCGAAACTGGACCCTCCTACATGACAATGACCCAAAACATACCAGTAAATCCACCAAGAACTGGCTGAAAAGGAGGAGAGTCCTGGAATGACCGAGTCAAAGCCCAGATCTTAATCCCACTGAGAGAATTTGGGGTGACTTGAGACAAGCTGTACATGCAAGAAACCCTGCAAGCCTCTTACAGCTGAAAGTATTCTGCAATGAAGAGTGGGGCAAACTTTCTTCAGACCGATTTCAAAGACTGGTAGAAGGCTACCAAAAGTGTATCACTGAAGTTATTTCAGCCAAAGGGGGTAACACTAGTTATTAGGTGGTAGGGTGTCATAACTTTTTCCTCAGTTAGAATATGCATTTTTGTTGATAGATTTGGTTTAATGAGTAAAACCATGTTAATTTTTGTTGTTTATCTGCTATTAAATCACTTTCTTTTTCAGAGATAAAGAATAACAAGATCAGACATTGATTTTCTTGAACATTTCTTAATAAAAAACTGAATATTTAATGAGGTGTCCTAATTTTTTCACATGACTATAAGACATTTTTTCACTTCCCCCCCCCAAAGTATTTTATATATATATATATATATATATATATATATATATATATATATATTAACAAAAAAACTTTATGTGAATATATTGAAATAACTATGAAATAACTATGATAAGTTTCATGTTACTGTCCCACCAAATTATTTTTAAACAAAAATAAAGTAGAAAAATGCTTGGCTTTATTAAATGTTTCATTGAGTGAGTCCTAGCAAATACACTCAAGCTGCTCACTCCCACACAATGAGTTGCCACAGCAACTGTTTAACAAGTTAAACGATGATTGACACATGCGGAACTTTGAAGTGAAGTTCACGTCTCTGACATGATCAAACCCAAACGTCTGTCAATCATCGTTAACTTTAATAAGCAACTCCAGTGCACTGCCTGACCAACAAAGAGCAGGGAGAAAGAGGGAGGGAGGAAGAGTGAGACTACACGATCGGCTTGGGACAGCTCATCTGTATTTATTTATTTTTATTTTTTTAATTGGAAAGAAAATCTCCGATGGACTGAGGGCGCGAAGTTTGAAGCGTGAAGTCGCAAAGGATTACTGTACTATATAAAGCATTTAGATATGAATATTAATAGTTTAAGCCTTAAATAAATATATTACTGTATATTAATGTTGAGTTTAAAATACAGAACTACAGTATATAAAATTCTCTAGATAGTGAGTAGGAAATGAGTGATTCAGAACACGGTGATGTTTTTGGTCCCACAGCAAATACAGTTGACAGAGCAGAAACAAGAATTCAACAAGCGTCCTATGAAGGCGGTTCCACGTTCGCTGTCTCGCTCCATCTCGCAGTCATCCACCGACAGCTACACTTCAGGTAGGCCGACCAACATCTATCTATCTAGCTAAAAAGATCTAAAAAAATCTAACTAATGAGAGGCTTTGTAATTAATTAATTACATTTAGTTGAATGAATGAATCAAATATTATTTTAAGGGGGGATAAGGCAATTTCGATTCATTTATTTTCCTTGCTGCTTATCTTCACGAGGGTTGCGGGGGTGCTGGAGCCTATCCCAGCTAATTCTGGGCAGCAGGCAGGGTACACCCTGAATTGGGCATTTCAATTCTACAAGTAAAATTACATTAGTGAACTGAACTGCTACAACTTAACTACTGTAGTTTTCCGACTATAAGCCGCTACTTTTTCCCTTCATTTTGAATCCTGCAGTTTATAATCCAGTGCGGCTTATTTGTTGATTTAAATGGGTTAATAGGCAACACATGCCTCCTAGCATGCATTACAGCATTACAGAAGTAAATTACAATCAAAAGTCATGTTGTGTGCTAATTATTTGTTCAGTTACTGTTCCAGTTGTTTCATTAATTGCTTGTTATGATATTTGGTAACAATTTATTTGACAGCGGAGTCATAAAACTGTCATAAGACTGTCATATTTATGACATGACACTATGATGGGCATTACCTAATGCTTCTGACACATGTCATTAAGTGTCATCCGGCAAATTATGTTACTAACGCCATTTATATACAGTTTAGATCTTTTACATCCATTCAAAAGTGAGATAATTTGCCGGATAACACTAAATGATATGTTATAAGTAAGGTTGTTCCGATCATGTTTTTTTGCTCCCGATCCGATCGTTTTAGTTTGAGTATCTGCCGATCCTGATATTTCCCGATACGATTGCTTTTTTTTGCTCCCGATTCAATTCCAATTATTTCCGATAATTTTTCCCGATCATATACATTTTGGCAATGCATTAAGAAAAAAATGAATAAAACTCGGACCAATATATACATTCAACATACAGTACATAAGTACTGTATTTGTTTATTATGACAATACATCCTCAAGATGGCATTTACATTATTAACATTCTTTCTGTGAGAGGGTTCCACGGATAGAAAGACTTGTGACTTGGTATATTGTGACTAAATATTGCCATCTAGTGTATTTGTTGAGCTTTCAGTAAATGATACTGTAGCCATGCCCAAATGCATGATGGGAAGTGGAACCATGACTGTGCGTAGTGCAACCAATTGATATATTTCTCTGCGTTGGGAAATAACACAAGGTGTTAAGAAAAAGATCAATTGCTACCTTGCTTCCCATGATATTTCTAATCGTAGGGTGAGGGATTGTAAGGCTTTAGCCAATTAAAAAAAGGCTCCAAAGGCTGCCAAAATTCACTCAACTCATTTTACGCTGCCTTTTATCTCGGCAGCCATTAAAACGGCGCCATTACAGGTTGAGCGCGACAATGCGTGGGTGGGTCGTGCAGCGCATGCATTAATTGCGTTAAATATTTTAACGTGATACATTTTTTAAAAAATCAATTACCGCCTTTATCAGGATAAATTTGATAACCCTACCTTAACCCTACACTAAAGACTCTGGATGAGTCTAACATATTATGTTTGTAACGTTAAATACAATTAGAAAACGATTTAATAAAAAAAAAAAATATATATATATATATACATATACATATATATATATATATATATATATATATATATATATATATATATATATATATATATATATATATATATATATATACAGTGCTGCTCGAAAGTTTGTGAACCCCACAGCGATGGTCAGATTTTTTGTAAAAAAAACTAAAATAACCTTATTAAATGTTAAGTTATACCCAAATCCACAATACTGACATTCCAAATAATGGACTGAAACAAAAGAAATAGTTATATTGTCATTCTTTATTTAACAAAAGTGGTTGATTTAAGAAAAACTCAGATATCATGTGTGCAAAAGTATGTGAACCCCTTCAGTTAATAGGATATTGCGCCTCCTTTTGCAGAGATTACCTCAACCAAACGGTTTCTGTAGTGACTAATCAGCCTCTCACATCTACTTTGGGGGATTTTTGCCCATTCTTCCTTGCAGAACGCAGTCAGTTGAGAGAGGTTTGATGGGCGTCTGGCATGAACTGCTCGCTTCAGGTCCCGCCACAGCATTTCAATGGGATTTAGGTCAGGACTTTGACTGGGCCAGTCCAGAACACGAATCTTCTTCTTTTTCAGCCATTCCTTGGTTGTATTGCTGGAATGCTTTGGATCATTATCATGTTGCATGATCCACCTTCTGCCAAGCTTTAACTTCAAAACAGATGGCGTCAGGTTATGTTCTAGGATTTGACAATATTCCTCAGAATTCATGATTCCCTGGACTATGTGGAGTTGTCCAGGTCCTGAGGATGAAAAGCAAGCCCAGATCTTGACATTCCCACCTCCATTCTTCACTGTTGGGAGAAGGTTCTTTTGGTGGTATGCAGTGTTGACTTTTCGCCAGACATGGCGGTTTTGGTTGTGACCAAACAGTTCAATTTTGCACCTACATCAGTTGATGAAAACTCTTTTTAATTTAGTCTCGACAACACAACTGTTAAAAAAACAAAAAAAAAAACTACTGAATTGATTGATTAGGAAATCAGGTTGAAATAATAGAAAATTCCAAAATGTTGAGGGGGTTCACAAACTTTTGAGCAGCACTGTATATATATATATATATATATATATATATATATGTATTAGGGCTGTCAAACGATTAAAATTTTTAATCGAGTTAATTACAGCTTAAAAATTAATTAATCGTAATTAATCGCAATTAATCGCAATTCAAACCATCTATAAAATATGCCATATTTTTCTGTAAATTATTGTTGGAATGGAAAGATAAGACAAGATGGATATATACATTCAACATACGGTACATAAGGACTGTATTTGTTTATTATAACAATAAATCAACAAGATGGCATTAACATTATTAACATTCTGTTAAAGTGATCCATGGATAGAAAGACTTGTAGTTCTTAAAAGATGAATATTAGTACAAGTTATAGAAATGTTATATTAAAACGCCTCTTAATGTTTTCGTTTTAATAAAATTTGTAAAATTTTCAATCAAAAAATAAACTAGTAGCCCTATTCTGTCCTCAATGTGTGTGAGTACACAAATTGACAGATAGCGAACATAAGTTCCAAAAAGAAATCTGACTGTGTGGCAAAGTTGCATGGGCTTTACTGAAGTAATCTCTTTTTGACAGGAGCACGTTTCTTGTATTTTTGTAAAACTGAAAATAACAAGGCAATGTGTCAATAACTTGCATAAATCACAAAATAACATAAAATGTACACACACGTGTCCATTTGAGCAGTAGCACTAGCCAATTAGCTCACAAGCATCTAACAATGTAACTGCATTTCACCATATATGTGAACAAATTCAAATACACATCATCAATAACTATCTAATACTCATGAATATAAACAAAGGAGGAATATAACTCACAAGCGATGCATGTATTAGACACAAACAGTGTGATGGGGCTATGAGAACTGCCACTGAATACTGGATGCGGACGTTAGCTGGTCTGAATAGCACTGTCTATTAGTGTGAGTTCGCGTCGACATATGATCACGTCAGAAAAGCGCGCCGAAACCCAAATAATCAGCTGCACTGAATCGCCAGCAGAGGGCAACATTACGCCAGATAACATATGCAAGTCACACCCAAGCGCCAGCAGAGGGCGGAAAAACTCCATAAAACACAATTAACAAGTTGGCCTTTCACTGTACTGACATTTAAATCTGTCTGAGCGGGCCTAGTGCGTTAATTGCGTCAAATATTTTAACGTGATTAATTAAAAAAATTAATTAACGCGCGTTAACGCGATAATTTTGACAGCCCTAATATATATATATATACATATACATATATATATATATATATATATATTTAAAAAAGGCATGGCCGATATTTTTTTGCCGATTCCGATACTTTGAAAATGACGTGATCGGACCCGATCGATCGGCATCTCTAGTTATAAGCATTCATTAATGCTCATGAATGTTCATGTCATTGTTATAATTGTCTAATGAAAGTCTTATGGCACCACTGTCACATAAAGTGTTGCCAAATACCATAACTAGTAATTAATGAAACAACTGGAACAGTAACTGAATAAATAATTAGCACAGAACATGAATTTTGATTGTTATTTACATCTGTAGCGCTTCAATGCATGCTAGGAGGCATGTTGGACAACAACAGTGTTGAGTGCAGCTGGCATAAGAGGTTGACTGTCTCCCCCAAGGGAACTGTGATGGCTTCTTGAAGCAATGAAGCTTTGCAGCCATTTGGTTCATGGTGGTTCATTTAGTCTTATGACCGTCGTATGATGACGCTGTCTAATGAAGTGTTACCAGTTAATATCTTTTGGTGTAAATATCCCATAATACAATGAGAACAGCTGCGGCTTATAGTCCAATGCGGTTCATCCATGAACAAATGCCGTTTTGTGTCACATTTGGTGGGTGGCGGCTTATAGTCAGGTGCACCTTATAGTGCGAAAATTCTGGTAAACTATACTGTATTATCAATCTGTCTGGCTAGCTTGCTAGCTCCTGTGTAACCTGTTTGTCTCCTTCCATCAATTCCTGTCAAAGCTCCACTCTACTCAAATCATCTTGATTGTTCCATTTCAAATACTGTATAATATGGTTGTGTATAAAGGCAAACATACCGTATGTAGACCTTACTCTATGGTATCGTGCAGCGGGCAGCTCTGAGGACGAAACATCTCCTCGGAAAAAGGTCCACAAGACGTCAAAAGGCGCTTCTGATTTTGGTATCAAGAACATTAAACAAGCTGATTTTGGACGTCGTGAAATCTGCATTGCAGAGCAAGGTGAGGAGAAGATTCATAACACATACACACATTTAGCATGTGATGAATCACGACACTGGTGGCCTCTGCTCAGAGATGCCGGCCTTGATGGTCTTGAGGAAGAAAGTGGGCGAGGAGAAACCTCTAGCCGGAGCCAAAGTAATCGGTTGCACACATGTAACTGCGCAGACGGCGGTAAGCACCCTTAATTAATTTTTTGGGTTACTTTTGCTTCTCAATGGGATAGAATCCTGAAAGACTTGCTGTGACACTTTCATCCTCCAGGTAGGAGCAGAGTTACCTAAGTTGACCTCAGGGATGCATTAACTCTTGTTTAATGCTAATGTAATTTATCCAAAATAATTAATACCACAATAAAGAATTATTTCTACAACCATAACCGGTTCACAAACGAGTTCCGGTCCTGCGCTGGCGATGTTACCCGGATTTCCTCGTAAATCGGAATTAACCCTTCAAATACCTCTAAACGCCCTCTAAATAAAACAAACTATCCAAAATATGTATTATACGTCATTGTACTATCCTCGCCAAGACGTTGGAGCTAAGTGCTAGCTAGACAGCAAACTAAGCTCCGAAATGACGTTGTCAGGCGTCCGTGTGGTTTGCTGACTTTATTCAGCTGCTCATGACATAAACACTTGCAGAATCAAACTAAAATACATATGAAAGTAAATCAGTCTCATCTGCAATTACAGCAATTCAAATGTGCGTTTAAAAATAGCTGCTGATTCAGCAATAACAAACGATTAGCGTGTATCAGTTAGCATCTGCACATCATCAAAAACAATCACATAAACTCGTATTTGACCAGAATTGAAAACGCACAATAAACAATACAAAAGGGGTTATATACAGCCGTCGCCTCTGACTGCTTCACAAGCAACAAATATGCGCGCAGCCTGTCACCTCTCTTACTTGACAGGGCTCTTCCTCATGTGTGCGTCTGTGGGGTGGGCGCGTGTGTACATGTGCTCATGTGCGGAAGTATTACCTGCTCTACGCTTCCTGCGCCAAAATAAAAGCAAGCATCACAAAACAAAAGTCAACATTTAAAAAAAAACAACAAAAAAGCAACTAGACTCAGGCGTCGTAAAGTCAAAATAACATAAGTCGGTTACGTCGAAACCCGGGGACTACTTGTACTGCTAGATAGAGCTGTGCGAAATTTCCGATTCTTAGATTATTCGCAATTGGGCCGTGGAAGATTCGAGAACGATTCATAATCATCCAAATTCTGATTATTTAATTATACCAAGTAAAGTGGAACTAAAACACAGTCAGCGCGGTCTTCGGGAGGCAATGAGGAACAGACGGAGAGTAAATATCAAGTTCAAGTTATGCCGCTAGATAAAAAAAACAATAATACGTGTCTGCGGCCGACAGCCGCTAAAAACAATGCCTACTACCCAGTCACTAGTTGCTACAAACTATGGCCACATAATGCTATGGTAGATATCACATATATATATAGATCTAGATGCGAAATGGCAGACGACAGTGGCGTTAGCACATGTACAGAGAACTAGATGCGAAATGACAGACTTGCAGGCGTTGGTAAACAGCCGCCATCTTAAAGCAGTAGACTTTATCTGGAAGGCTCTTTTGTAGTGAACCTAATTAACTTCTAAAATACTACTAAATCGGCAAAATCTTGACTTGAGTCTATCTTTAAATGATGAAACAGTTTTAAAACTTTCACATGTTGAAAGAAGACGGAAGGGAAATTATGGAATAACAGGAGCAATTTTAACAACTTTAGTGGTTGATTCACAACATTAAATTAATTTAATGTACCGTATTGGCCCGAAAATAAGACGGTGTTTTTTGCATTGAAATAAGACTGAAAAAATGGGGGTCGTCTTATATTCGCGGTCTAGACGTTATACCCATTCACGACACTACATGGCAGCAAATATCATTGAAGCGATGTTCTGTCATGACAGATCTCAGCTACTCTCAAGTTGAACCAGTTTGCATTATTTTATTGCAGTGTTTTTCCTTATTCAGATTTGTTTCAAAAATACAGTTACAGTTAGACTTCACTTTGATGGTTAATGCAGTATTGCAATTTTGTTTTATCACAATAGATTGGTTTATTTACATTTCAAAAACCAGAAGCCATTCATTTACGAATGTGATTGCACTTTAATTTACATATTTAAATGTTCAGATATTAAGATTTGATTGAGGCAAAATAACATGCTTTTTCTCTCAGATGTACTGTAATTATTTTCTGTATAAAAATTAATTTGATGTTCAAAAAGTCTTTTTTTCAAACTTGAGTCTTGAAAAAGAGGGGGTCGTCTTATAATCAGGGCCGTCTTATATTCGGGCCAATACGGTAGTTTAAAGCTGCTGATACAGAATGGGGACTTGACTACTTTACTATTTTGAACTGTGAACTTGATACTGAAATAGTAGTTTGGTTTAGCCTGAGAGTATCTTTGTACATCGAACCGTTAGGTGCCCCAAGATTCCCACCTCTACTGCTAGAACCACAGTCCCTGCTTTATAGTATCTATTTATAAATTATAATTTTAATTGAATTGACATACAATCAGACTGCTAGAAAAGCGTACAGGTCCTGCCGAGATTTGAACTCGGATCACTGGATTCAAAGTCCAGAGCGCTAATCGTTACACCACAGGACCACGACTACATACATAAAATACTCAGAACAGCCATTAACATACTTTCAGTTTTGATTTGGGTTGGCATTTTTTTTTAAAAGAAATGGCTGCAGTTTTTTTAAACCAGATTTAAAAATATCACAATCCACTGGGGGTGCACGATATCAATTTTTTGAAACCGATATCGATAACTTCCTGCTCCTCAAGGCCGATACCGATGTATATATATATATATATGTGTATGTATATATATATATATATATATATATATATATATATGTGTGTATGTATATATATATATATATATATATATATATATATATATATATATATATATATATATATTTATATACAGGGGTGCACAAATTCTTTTTGCCCAGGTTCTCAGAGGAGGACCTGGAGATGTGACTTGGTCCTCATTGAGCTTGAGAGCCGACCCGCCTGATGCGATAAAATTATGACAAGCTTTATTTAGAGCCAAATACCTTTAATTAATTATATTAACAATTAATGCCTGATTAACATCCACTGGCACAACAAAATTGCCATTACTTTGAAGTGAAATGTAAAGAAATAAACATAAAAGCAGTACTAATTCAAAATAAAGGGCATTATGCGGCTCCCACATTAACTCCAAGCCTTTGTAAAAGTGGGATGTCCTCCTCCTCATAAGAGCTCATTGAACGTGCATGTTTAGCTTTGTGAAATGCGAGCAAAAAAACGTGCATGGCGCTGCTCTTCATTAACTTTATTCCGCCACTTGTCCATAGGGTGAGTGGGGTGCTGCCTGACATCGATAGTTTGCTTAATTGCCACATGCTCTGTTTTTTTCGTGCTTTTCAAAGTTTGGATGGCTGAAATTCTTTGACCGTACATAAAATGCGCTGCTCTTTTATTGGGACATTGGGATTCTCACGGCAAATTTTGTACCACATATCCGTGCGAGCATCATTTGCTTCTAGCCATGGTACCTCCTGCAGCCACTTTTCAGCCAAAGTCCTTTTTTCGGTAGCTCCGGTGACGTCTCTGTCGTCCGTCTGTCCTTTGACGGGGGAACACGGAAATAATTACTCAGTGGGGCCTGCGTCCGACATTTTGAGAAGTGATTATCTCGTGTTCAGTGGTCAGCCATCGGTACGCAAAAGCGTATGGAAGCCGTTGAGGGCCAGCGCGTTTGGATACGTCCAGTACGCATGCGCGCATGTGGACCACTTATGTGCACCCCTGTATATGTATATATATATATATATATATATATATATATATATATATATATATATATATTAGGGCTGTCAAATGATTAAAATTTTTAATCGAGTTAATTACAGCTTAAAAATTCATTAATCGTAATTAATCGCAATTAATTGCAATTCAAACCATCTATAAAATATGCCATATTTTTCTGTAAATTATATATATATTCTGTAAAATAATTTGTTGGAATGGAAAGATAAGACACAAGATGGATATATACATTCAACATAAGGACTGTAGTGGGCATTACACTCTATTGTCATTTAAATCTGTCTATGCTGTTCTCACTCCGAAGCGTCTACTTTTTCCAAAGCTAGACAGCTAGTGAACGACGCCTTAACAATCAGACTTCTTCCTTTTTCATCTGATTTATTAATAACATGGCCTCAAACCACTGTCCTCTTTAGACAATAGTGAAACTACAAAAAAAAGTACACAAGCATTGCATTAGCAACAACGTTAGCTTAGCACGCTATACAGGTTCACTAAACATAAACAAAAAGCGTCTCATACAAAAAATATAACATTTCGCTTACTAACATAATATGTACATTCTTTACAACAACCATACTTACGGACAAATCTTGTCCAAGGATCATATAAGCACAACATTACAACGTAGGCGTCAGCCCGAGACGTCGTGCAGCCATATTGAACTGGCAAGAAAGCAACAAACCATGTCGCAAAGCGACCACAAGAGTTCGCTGTTAGGCAGCACAAAAAACCTTGCTGTGAAACTTACCAAAAGGCAGAATACTGTCTGAGCGGGACATGTTTGTTAATTGTGTCAAATATTTTAATGTGATTAATTAAAAAAATTAATTACCGCGCGTTAACGCGATAATTTTAAGAGTACTAATATATATATATATATAGATAGATAGATAGATAGATATAAAATTAGGGCTCAAGGCTGATACCGATACGATAACCGATAATACACATATATATATATATAAAATTAGGGCTCAAGGCCGATACCGATACGATAACCGATAATACATACATATATATATACACAGTGCCTTGCAAAAGTATTCGGCCCCCTTGAATCTTGCAACCTTTCGCCACATTTCAGGCTTCAAACATAAAGATATGAAATTGAATTTTTTTGTCAATAATCAACAACAAGTGGGACACAATCGTGAAGTGGAACAACATTTATTGGATAATTTAAACTTTTTAACAAATAAAAAACTGAAAAGTGGGGCGTGCAATATTATTCGGCCCGTTTACTTTCAGTGCAGCAAACTCACTCCAGAAGTTCAGTGAGGATCTCTGAATGATCCAATGTTGTCCTAAATGACCGATGATGATAAATAGAATACACCTGTGTGTAATCAAGTCTCCGTATAAATGCACCTGCTCTGTGATCGTCTCAGGGTTCTGTTTAAAGTGCAGAGAGCATTATGAAAACCAAGGAACACACCAGGCAGGTCCGAGATACTGTTGTGGAGAAGTTTAAAGCCGGATTTGGATACAAAAAGATTTCCCAAGCTTTAAACATCTCAAGGAGCACTGTGCAAGCCATCATATTGAAATGGAAGGAGCATCAGACAACTGCAAATCTACCAAGACCCGGCCGTCCTTCCAAACTTTCTTCTCAAACAAGGAGAAAACTGATCAGAGATGCAGCCAAGAGGCCCATGATCACTCTGGATGAACTGCAGAGATCTACAGCTGAGGTGGGAGAGTCTGTCCATAGGACAACAATCAGTCGTACACTGCACAAATCTGGCCTTTATGGAAGAGTGGCAAGAAGAAAGCCATTTCTCAAAGATATCCATAAAAAGTCTCGTTTAAAGTTTGCCACAAGCCACCTGGGAGACACACCAAACATGTGGAAGTAGGCGGTCTGGTCAGATGAAACCAAAATTGAACTTTTTGGCCACAATGCAAAACGATATGTTTGGCGTAAAAGCAACACAGCTCATCACCCTGAACACACCATCCCCACTGTCAAACATGGTGGTGGCAGCATCATGGTTTGGGCCTGCTTTTCTTCAGCAGGGACAGGGAAGATGGTTAAAATTGACAGGAAGATGGATGCAGCCAAATACAGGAACATTCTGGAAGAAAACCTGTTGGTATCTGCACAAGACCTGAGACTGGGACGGAGATTTATCTTCCAACAGGACAATGATCCAAAACATAAAGCCAAATCTACAATGGAATGGTTAAAAAATAAACGTATCCAGGTGTTAGAATGGCCAAGTCAAAGTCCAGACCTGAATCCAATCGAGAATCTGTGGAAAGAGCTGAAGACTGCTGTTCACAAACACTCTCCATCCAACCTCACTGAGCTCGAGCTGTTTTGCCAGGAAGAATGGGCAAGAATGTCAGTCTCTCGATTTGCAAAACTGATCGAAACATACCCCAAGCGACTTGTAGCTGTAATTGGAGCAAAAGGTGGCGCTACAAAGTATTAACGCAAAAAAAAAATTAAAATTTTAAATCTTTATGTTTGAAGCCTGAAATGTGGAGAAAGGTTGCAAGGGGGGCCGAATACTTTTGCAAGGCACTGTATACATATATATATATATATATATACATATATATATATATATATATATATATATATATATATATATATATCGCGTTATCGGGCGGTAATTGATTTTTTAAATTAATCACGTTAAAATATTTGACGCAATTAACGCACATGTCCCGCTCAGACAGATTTAAATGACAGTAGAGTAAATTGTTAATTGTGTTTTATGGAGTTTTGCCGCCCTCTGCTGGCGCTTGGGTGCGACTGATTTTATAGGCTTCAGCACCCATGAGCATTGTGTAAGTAATTATTGACATCAACAGTGGCGGGCTACTAGTTTATTTTTTGATTGAAAATTTTACAAACTTTATTAAAACGAAAACATTAAGAGGGGTTTTAAATTTATAAAATTTCTATAACTTGTACTAACATTTATCTTTTAAGAACTACAAGTCTTTCTATCCATGGATCGCTTTAACAGAATGTTAATAATGTTAATGCCATCTTGTTGATTTATTGTTATAATAAACAAATACAGTCCTTATGTTCCGTATGTTGAATGTATATATCCATCTTGTGTCTTATCTTTCCATTCCAACAATAATTTACAGAAAAATATGGCATATTTTATAGATGGTTTGAATTGCGATTAATTGCAATTAATTACGATTAATTAATTTTTAAGCTGTAATTAACTCGATGAAAAGTTTTAATCCTTTGACAGCCCTAATATATATATACAGTGCCTTGCAAAAGTATTCGGCCCCCTTGAACCTTGCAACCTTTCGCCACATTTCAGGCTTCAAACATAAAGATATAAAATTTTAATTTTTTGTCAAGAATCAACAACAAGGGGGACACAATCGTGAAGTGGAACAACATTTATTGGATAATTTAAACTTTTTTAACAAATAAAAAACTGAAAAGTGGGGCGTGCAATATTATTCGGCCCCCTTGCGTTAATACTTTGTAGCGCCACCTTTTGTTCCAATTACAGCTGCAAGTCGCTTGGGGTATGTTTCTATCAGTTTTGCACATCGAGAGACTGACATTCTTGCCCATTCTTCCTTGCAAAACAGCTCGAGCTCAGTGAGGTTGGATGGAGAGTGTTTGTGAACAGCAGTCTTCAGCTCTTTCCACAGATTCTCGATTGGATTCAGGTCTGGACTTTGACTTGGCCATTCTAACACCTGGATACGTTTATTTTTTAACCATTCCATTGTAGATTTGGCTTTATCTTTTGGATCATTGTCCTGTTGGAAGATAAATCTCCGTCCCAGTCTCAGGTCTTGTGCAGATACCAACAGGTTTTCTTCCAGAATGTTCCTGTATTTGGCTGCATCCATCTTCCCGTCAATTTTAACCATCTTCCCTGTCCCTGCTGAAGAAAAGCAGGCCCAAACCATGATGCTGCCACCACCATGTTTGACAGTGGGGATGGTGTGTTCAGGGTGATGAGCTGTGTTGCTTTTACGCCAAACATATCGTTTTGCATTGTGGCCAAAAAGTTCAATTTTGAGTACCTTCTTCCACATGTTTGGTGTGTCTCCCAGGTGGCTTGTGGCAAACTTTAAACGAGACTTTTTATGGATATCTTTGAGAAATGGCTTTCTTCTTGCCACTCTTCCATAAAGGCCAGATTTGTGCAGTGTACGACTGATTGTTGTCCTATGGACAGACTCTCCCACCTCAGCTGTAGATCTCTGCAGTTCATCCAGAGTGATCATGGGCCTCTTGGCTGCATCTCTGATCAGTTTTCTCCTTGTTTGAGAAGAAAGTTTGGAAGGACGGCCGGGTCTTGGTAGATTTGCAGTGGTCTGATGCACCTTCCATTTCAATATGATGGCTTGCACAGTGCTCCTTGAGATGTTTAAAGCTTGGGAAATCTTTTTGTATCCAAATCCGGCTTTAAACTTCTCCACAACAGTATCTCGGACCTGCCTGGTGTGTTCCTTGGTTTTCATAATGCTCTCTGCACTTTAAACAGAACCCTGAGACTATCACAGAGCAGGTGCATTTATACGGAGACTTGATTACACACAGGTGGATTCTATTTATCATCATCGGTCATTTAGGACAACATTGGATCATTCAGAGATCCTCACTGAACTTCTGGAGTGAGTTTGCTGCACTGAAAGTAAAGGGGCCGAATAATATTGCACGCCCCACTTTTCAGTTTTTTATTTGTTAAAAAAGTTTAAATTATCCAATAAATGTTGTTCCACTTCACGATTGTGTCCCACTTGTTGTTGATTCTTGACAAAAAAATTAAATTTCATATCTTTATGTTTGAAGCCTGAAATGTGGCGAGGGGTTGCAAGATTCAAGGGGGCCGAATACTTTTGCAAGGCACTGTAATTTTTCAATGTATATTCACCTGAGTTTTTGAACACCTGTAGGTCAAAAATACTAGTGGTTGATTCAGCATAGATTTGCCTTTGACCGAACCAGAATTTTCATGATGACATGAACATTATTATAATGAACAAAACAAAGATAGTAACAAAGCATCGCATACTGGAAAAACAGGAGTGGAAACAAACGCACACATCCCAATCCAACACCGTGCCAAAAATATTATTAATAGGGCCGATAATATATTATGTTATCGGATTTATTGGGATGACGTCATAATTCCTATTATCGGACCGATAATTATCGTGCACCTCTACAATCCACCCATGTTCTTCACCTAATACCGTTGTTGTTGTCATTTTTAATGTATTACTGCCTGGGGGTTAAAGGTCACTGGCATTCAGTGTTGGTTTTCAGCCTTGCCATGCGTAGGTGCACATATTTCTCCTTTGTATGGTTTAGATTTTTTTTTTTTCATTAAAAATCTACCCGTATTTTTTGCTAGAGGACCAGATTTAACTCAGCCTGAAAATACTAAACCTTTGCAGTATATTGTTTTCAGGTTAAGATTGACCCGTTTTCAAGTTTGGATATGTAAAGAGTACCATTGATTTTTGCACACTCAAACTTGAAAATGCGGCTAGGATTATGTTATCGATGGTAAATGATGAAATTCCTAAATTCCTTACAATCGTATTTTAGGAAACCCAGATTTTCCTGTAAATCCTTTGCCTCATTTTTGCTCATGTGGTTGTTCACAAAGTGGTGAACCTTGCTTTATAGACATTTCATTAGTCAGACTTGATGAAAATTGCTCATACCAGATCTGATTATTTTGTATGTGAATCCCCTGCCCTGGCTTTTTGGGTTGAATCACAGTCTGGGAGTACAGCAAGAAATTTATCCATCCAGATGTACTAATGATGACGTAATTGCACTTCCAGGCAACCATGTTTTGAGACTCAAAAGACCCTGAGTGTGAATAACGGACCGATACTCAGCACTATAATGCTAATCAGGGATGAACTGCCTCCGTCTGGGACGTATTAGCCCCAATACTGTTCATTATTTCCACACTCAAAATTGCATGAAACTTCCCATACTGCTGTCTAACATGCTGCTATTATTGATGAAGTGTGCTAAAAAATTAATCTGCAGACATCAAACACCTGCACACTTTGCTTGGGCGGAATGACAGATAATGACAGGGGAACATTAGTTGCAAAATTAAATAAATAAGAGAATATGTCAAAAAAATATATATATATATTCATGTATTTTTAACCTAAACAGTTTATAAAATTAATTTATTTAAAAGGAATGAAAACAGAATTTGACTCTGGTCATGGCCCCTGAAGGAGATACTGTAAGTACCTTTTCCCGTTGGCACCGTCTGTTTGTATTACTCGAACACACTTAATATAATCAATCAGGGAATAGTTTCATTTCTCGTATTTACTGTTTCACTGTTTGTATTACTCTAACACACCCAATATAAAATAAATAGCACTTATACCAATATTTAAGGAAAACAAGCAGAATACAGGGCATAAGAGATAAACAACGCCCTCTTATCACGGAAGCCCAGCGCATGCGTCAGACAACTAACTGAGCAAGAATGACGCTGACAAGCCCACATCTGCATCACCAAGTCTCGCAATCAGTTCTCCCGGACAGTCCAGAACAAATGGCAGGACGGTCCATCCTAGGGTTGCCACCTTTCAGATGTAATAAATATGGGACGCCCCCCTCGCGCCCAAAGCTGTACAGGCAGAGAAAAAAAAGAGACATCCCCAAAACCGCTAAAATGCATAGAAAAGTATCTATCCATTTATATTTCGTATTAGTTCAATACGGAAGGCAGCATTTAATTCCCAATTTCGGATCGTTCCTTATTTTAAGGGACAGGTGGCAACCCTAGTCCGTCCTAACACAAGGAACACCCGATATCCAACTGATAACACGACTGACAAGACTCCAAGAGCCCCTTTGACGCTGAGGTGGCAAAATCCACAACCCTCGTTGCTCGGACAACAGTAACTCCCGAATCCTCCTGTCCAATCCACAAACAGACAATAATCCCAAACACACCCTTCTTCCTGCTCACGGCCCGCTCCGCAAGAGCCTTCAAAATAAATGAATGTTTAACTAATCTTTGTCATTTTTCTCGGGAACCTTTTGTTGACTTCTAATATGGTGACCTTGGAACGAGCTTGCCTCCCCTGAGTGTTTCTGTTTCACCTTGCCGTTTTGATCTCTGTCGACCTGAATAAATTGTCAACTTGTTTTCAGTTAGCCTTCTTTAAACCTTTCAAAATGGAGTCAGTACAAAGGGTTAAGACTAAGGTGAATGCGCGGAGTTTGCCCTTCTAGCCTGGTTGCCGGGGTCCCGCCGGTCTGCACAGTTGATGCTCCCAGCGTGGGTCCAGCTATTCAGCTGGTGTGATTCTGGCGGTCTGGCTAGAAGGTGAGATTCTTTTAGCCCCAATAACACTCTGAGGTGATTTGTTTTCAGTGGTATTTAACTAAGTGGCTGCCCTTGATGGCGCTAGAAGTTTAATCCAGTTAATATGTTAAGCAAAACTGTGTATGTTCATGTTCCAGGTTCTAATCGAGACGCTGTCAGTGTTGGGGGCTCAGTGCCGCTGGGCCGCTTGCAATATCTTCTCTACCCAGAACGCTGTTGCTGCGGCTTTGGCTGAGCAAGGTGTGACACTATGCCTAGCGCTTCCTGTTATTTCCGGTTCTAAGTGCTTTTTGCTCGGTCTGCTCAGGTATACCTGTATTTGCATGGAAGGGGGAATCGGAAGACGACTTTTGGTGGTGCATCGATCGCTGTGTTGGTGCTGATATATGGCAACCCAATGTGGTACGTTATAGAAACTTTGAAGGTATGTTTTGTGGATTTTCAGGCTCCAAAAAGACTTCTCAAGGCAAAGCTGAATATTCAATTTCAACTGGCAAAGCAAGGAATATATTGAGTGATTTTAACACTAGAGGCTATTATCGCAAATGGCAAACATTTTAAACAACAACAAAAACGCATTTTTAAAAAATTAATTAACAATGAATACATTTCATTTAAGCTGGTAGAAAATGTATTTTTTGTTTCCCGGCTATGTTGTAGTATAAAATGCCTATTCATTTTATTCCTGTAAGTAGATTTTTATGTCATTTAACATAATTGAACTATATATTCTAGTATAAAAACATTATTAAACTTAATATTCTGGTCTAAAATGTTAATCATTTGAGAAAATGGTAATGAATTAAATTGTTTTACATATATTTGTTTTACATATATTTAACTTTCATACACACACATATATATATATCATAAACTCTTACTGGGCACTTATTTAATTCAGTGGCTTCAATAAGGTATGTACTATGAACAAAAAAAATACTTTAGCATGATACTTGGGGCCGTAACCAGAGTGTATTTCTGTTTTTATTAATAAAAAGATCAAAATTTGTGGAAAAAAATTGTTTATAATTATATATATATATATTTCTAAAATATATTAACTATAAATACATATTAAATACATAATGATTAATAATTTATGGTTCATGTGAATAAAATCTCACAGCCTTGTACTGCCCCATAGTGGTCATTGAACTTCTTCATTCAATGTCTGAATCTGTTCAAATCGCAGTGGGTATGAAATCTCAATTCCAATACAACGTGAAAGATAAAAAATATAATTTCACACATACATATGAATCATATGCAATAAAAAAAAAAAAAACCCTCTCATAATACTTCTTTTTCCATTATTAATCTCTCCTAATAAAATGGTCACTGACAGTCTGACACACATTAGCAACAACAAAGGAACTTGCATTTGACATATCGTACTTTTGTTTAAAGCTTTGAATTTAACACTACTGTACACCTCTTGTACTCTCATGTCACAATACATTAGATTTCCTCATTCAAACAAGAGTACTCACATTTTGACTTTTTAGTCTATTGGCTGGTTATAGAAACGTCAAGGAAGCGGTATTTGTTTCTGCGGAAATGCAACAAACCCGTACTCCAGTGCTTCTCAATTATTTTCTGTTACGCCCCCCCAAGGAAGACGTAAATGTTTCGCGCCCCCCCCCCCCCAACTCTCTGCCGCCACTGTAAATAGTATCATTCGTCTATATTACTATTATAAGTACGCCTCAGCCTAACATGGTGTCCTTTTTTTTCTATTAAAGAAAAAAAGTAACATAGATCAACTTATAATAAAGTATAACTTCTTTAACATTGTGTTGCTTGTAACAGAAAAGACTTAACGCGCATCAATTTGCCTGAAGTTAAAAAAAAAAAAAAAAAAAAAAAAAGTCACATCCAAACTGTAAAAATACACTCAAGGTACATTTTTGACCATTTGATACTGAAAAATAAAATGTAATAAAATCAGTAAATAATAACAAATTCAAATTGATTAGAAACATTTACTCTTCAGGACAACATGCCAAAAAATTTGACCGAAAAAAACCCAAAACTGAATAGAAGGGGGGGTCTTTGGACAGAAGGAAAGTTTTTATTTTCGCTGATTCACCACAGTGCTCACTGGTTTACTGATATAACACTGACAAAGCGGGACGATTGTGAAAATTGGCAGTATTCGGCACATTTTCGCTGAAAAATAGTCAAGCGGCTTATCAATGAGATTGAGGTCTAATGTCTTTAAGTGGCGTCTTAACTGATTTGGCTTCTCCGCTATAATCATTTTTAGACTCAGTAAACAGTGGTCTTTCCTCATTTTCCACTATATTAAAAGTCAAAGGCAAACGGCCCGAAAAAAGCGCATTCTCGGCGGCCGAGGGAGAACCGTAGGTGAGGGCGGTGGTCGTGACGATCCCAAGCCGAAAACGGCACTTCTCGGCCGGACACGCGAGAACCGAAGAAGACAGTGGGTCGCTGCGTGAGTCCAGCTCTGCATGAGTCTCTTCCGTGTGCTCTTGCTTACTTCAAAAATACTGCACGCACTTTGAAAATGAGAGCGCCACTGCCACCCACGGAGTGGATGTGCAAGTACACTTTATTCTAGTACGGCAAAAAAAAAAAAAAAAGCATGTTCCCCGAGGTCACTCGCGCCCCCCCTGGCATCGCTCTGCGCCCCCCTGGGGGGGCGCGCCCCACCATTTGAGAAGTACTGCCGTACTCTAATTAATCGGCAGCATGGGTAGATGATTAATTAATGGTGACAAAACATATGTGTCAGAAGTGGGATTCGAACCCACGCCTCCAGGGGAGACTGCGACCTGAACGCAGCGCCTTAGACCGCTCGGCCATCCTGACTGTATTTTGCTGAATTTCACAGCTCTTATTGTTGTTGCCATGGCGACATCAAGAATTGAATTTTGTATCAGATAATATGCAATCCTAAATGCAGTGTTAATGGTTATTAAATAGCTATCATATACAATACATTTTTATCAGATAATATGCCATCTTAAATGTAGCGTTAATGGTTATTAAATAGCTAACATATACAATACAAGGCAATTTACATCACATGAAGATCATAAAAATCACATTAAATCAATAGAACGTAAAAGCAAAGACAATCGAAACAGGAAATAAATCATATATAAAAATCACATTTTTTATTTATCAAATAAATGTGTTTATACTGGAGTGCCACGTTGAATTTTGTTGTCCACAATGTTCTGTTGTTGACGATTACAATCAAGACTTATTCTATTCTATTCTATTGTATTCTATTCTATTCTATTAATAACAGATAGAATTTAAAAAAAAATACTACTCCTAATAATAATTGAAATCAGCAATGGAGATAAAGCACAAGGGGAATAGAATGCAAATAGCTTGAAATATATAGACAGTTATGGATATGCTAAAGCACAAGGGGAATAGAAAGCAAATAGCTTGAAATATGTAGACAGTTATGGCTATGATCTGCTAATAAAAAAAACGTTTTTAGCCCTGATTTAAAAGAGCTAACAGTTTGAGCATACTTTGGACTTTCAGGTAACTTGTTCCAGAGGTGAGCATAACAACTAAATGCTGCCTCACCCTGCTTGGTTCTTCTTCTTGAAACATACAGGAGACCGGTTTCAGACGACCTTATGGGTCTAGATGCTTCATAGGAATCTAACAAATCAAGCATGTATTTTGGTCCAAGGCCATTAAGTGTTTTGTTGCCAAGCAGTAGTATTTTATAGTCCATCCTTTGACTCACTGGAAGCCAGTGTAATGATTTCAAAACGGGTGTAATGTGGTCCAGTTTCCTTGTATTTGTGAGGACTCTGGCTGCCGCATTCTGTACAAGCTGCAGCTTCCTGACTGATTTTTTATCAAGACCTGTAATTAAAGGGGTGGCCAACCCTGGTCCTCGAGAGCCGCAATCCAGCTTGTTTTCCATGTTTCCCTCCTTTAACACTCCTGAACCAAATGATCAGCTCATCAGCAAGCTCTTCAATTGCCTGATAACAATCCTGATAATTTCATTCAGGTGTGTTGGAGGAGGGAGACATGGAAAACAAGCTGGATTGTGGCTCTCGGGGACCAGGGTTGGCCACCCCTGCCTGTAAATATACAGTTGCAATTGTCCAATCTACTGAAAATGAATGCATGCATACGTTTTTCCATGTCTTGATGAGTCAGAAGCCCCTTAATTCTGGCTATATTTATTAGGTTGTAGTGAGCAGATTTACTGACGGACTTTAGGTGGCTATCAAATTTTAGGTCAATAATTACTTGATTTGTAGCTGTAAGTGACATTGTGCTAAGGTGCCTGTTTATCTTTGACCTTTCCATTTTTGGCGCAAAAATGATCACTTCTGTCTTCTCCATAAATATATTATATATATTTGTCACAGCGGCAGTTTACAGTATTATCTGACTTCAGTTTAGGCTTGAAGATGAAAGAAGATACAAAGAAACAGTTCAGATGAGCGAGAGAACTGACTTACCTGCAGTTTGTTGGCATTAGCTAGCAGAGTTAGCATTTGACAAAAATCTCTTCTCTGTGGGCAGATTCTCGATGATGGTGGCGACCTGACCCACTGGATCTTCAAGAAGTACCCAAACCTGTTCAAAAATATACGTGGCATCGTGGAAGAAAGCGTCACGGGAGTTTATCGGTATGTTCAAGTCACAAATACTTACTATTTCGGAACTGCTAGTATTTTAACAATGCTTGATGATCCACTAGTTTCTGTTACTAAAATACATATATAATTTTATTGTAAGACAATGCAAACAAGTTCAAATTGAACTCTAATCCTGCTCATCAACCAAGGGACATGAAGAGGGCGAATAAAAAAAAAAGAGAGCTCCGAGGATCTATGTGTATACGTCCTTAGATCATACAGTGGCGCCTCCAGAAATTTTTCATAGGGGTGGCCAGATGGGGCCACTTAAAATCTTGGGGTGGCCAAAACTAAAAGCCATAATTTCAGGTTTTCATTACATTATTGCAGTAGAAAGGTCAGGGGAAAACTATCAGAAAGACTTAAGGACACGGCTACTGATATACTTTGGTGTATTGTGTAATATTTGATGTTTCTAATGATTTAATGTGCATAGTTAATAACTGTCCAGTCATCATTTTGAGTTCCACAACAATTCTGTTTTATTGTGTTATGTATATATTAGGCATTAAGTGTACATTTAACTAGGGCTGTCAAACGATTAAAATTTTTAATCGAATTAATCACAGCTTAAAAATTAATTAATCGTAATTAACCGCAATTCAAGCCATCTCTAAAATGTGCCATATTTTTCTGTAAATTATTGTTGGAATGGAAAGATAAGACAAGACGGATATTTACATTCAACATACTGTACATAAGTACTCTATTTGTTTATTATAACAATAAATCCACAAGATGGGATTAACATTATTAACATTCTTTCTGTGAACGGGATCCACGTATAGAAAGACTTGTAATTCTTAAAGGATAAATGTGAGTTTGTATATTGTGACTAAATATTGCCATCTAGTGTATTTGTTGAGCTTTCAGTAAATGATACTGTAGTGACTTAACTGTTCTGCCCAAATGCATGATGGGAAGTGGTGCAACCATGACTGTGTGTGGTGGCTGCAAATGCTATATCTTCTCTGCGTTGGGTACACTACAGGGAGTTAAGAAAAAGTTCAACTCCTGTCATTCTTCCACACGTCGCTTCCCACAATATTTATATTTGGTGCGGGAGAGATGACAAAGCTTTTGCCAATTACAAGCACGGCCCCAATGAATGCTTGTATCTACTCCACTCACTTGACACTGCCTCTTATCTCTGTATATAAGTAAAACGGCGCCATGGTAGGCTGTTTGCCGCAATGCGTGAATGAGTCGTACCGCGAATGTGCTAATTGTGATAAATATTTTCACGTGATTAATTTTAAAAAATTAATTACTGCCCATTAATGAGATAAATTTGACAGCCCTACATTTAACAAAACAAAATAAATGCATTCATTTGGGATGAAATGCATAACTGATGCTACAACAATCTAACGATATACTGCCAAGCGGGGTGGCCAGTGGGGTGGCCAACCAATTTATAGGGGTGGCGCCACTGAGATCATACCTACCAGATTTCATTCCGATCTATCAGCAAATAGAGGAGAGGAGTAGCCATTTTATTTAGTGTCCTCACCAAGAAAAACAACAAAGCAAGATCGGATCCCTCCCTACGGGTGGTCTAAAAATCTTGTCTAATTTTTGCGCCAGCTTGTACCAGCTCTCCAAAGCAGGCAAGTTATGTGTTCCTGCCATGAACGTCAACGACTCTGTCACAAAGCAGAAATTTGACAACCTTTATTGTTGCAAGGAGTCCATATTGGATGGGTAAGCAGCCATTTTGCAGAACACACACATACACGTGCGCACATTTTCATAACTGACTGTTGCTTTCAAGATTGAGGAGAACCACAGACATCATGTTTGGGGGCAAGCAGGTGTTGGTGTGTGGTTATGGTGAGGTTAGTAAACACTAGTTGGCTTTACTAGCATGCTAGCAATGTAAAACAACGTTTAAAATCTGTTCTACACAGGTTGGCAAAGGTTGCTGTGCTGCCCTGAAAGCGTTGGGTGCTGTTGTGTACGTGACAGAAGTGGACCCCATCTGTGCTATCCAGGCTTGGTATGCCAAATTAAGAACAGTAAGGTTTAGCAGGTAATATCCTATATGAATTTAGTTTCCCCCCCCCCTTTTTTTTTTACAGCATGGACGGCTTCAGAGTGATACAACTGAGTGAGGTGGTCCGACAAGTTGACATGGTCGTTACCTGCACAGGTACATAGACAAGTTATTTTTTCTACAATTATTGGCAGCAAATGATCTCAGCCAATGGGTTAACTTTCATGATAAGAATGTCATAATTTCCCATGCAGGAAATAAAAACGTGGTTGGCAGGGAACATTTAGAACGGATGAAGAACGGCTGTATCGTCTGCAACATGGGTCACTCCAACACAGAGATAGATTTGGTATGATCTATGTGTGGTATTTGACTAAACAGATGACCTTGAAATGGTATCACATTAAAACGTGAATGTAGAAATGACCTTAATTTTGTTCTGGCAGGCAAGTTTGCGCACGGCAGAGCTGCGGTGGGTGCGTGTCAGACCTCAGGTGGACCACATCGTATGGCCGGATGGAAGGAAGATCATACTGCTAGCAGAGGTGATGACAATATTATTTTACTTAAAGTGCGTACAGTATGACACCAAAAAGCATGATTATTTATTATTTCACGCGGTGTTTTATGCTCCTGAATGGACCTCTTGGATGAGTGTGGAAGTGATCGATTTACATATTCAATTTTTTAAATCCCGTACTATGAAAATGAGTGACTTCCTGGATTGAGGATGAATGCGGATGTGACGTCACCCGGGTTGGCATCTCACAATACAGCATTGCTTTATAGCATGCAGATAGACTGCGGATTCAGCTGATTTTGCGGATTAATTCGTTTATTTTTTGCATCACGCCAGCCAAATGGCTGCAGAAAATTGTTGCTGCACCAGGCAGAGGCATGTGAGCCTTTTTGGGTTTCAAAAGGTTCCCGTTCACCACGGATATTGACTAAAACAAGCCCTACTACTGTGGGACCATTGGACTTACGAGGAAGTGAGTACACATCGTATTTTGTATTATGTCAAATATTGGGATCATGGCACACGTTTTAATACGGAGGTGGCTTTCATTTTTTGGCTGATGGTCCACCGAAAATGCCACTCGGCCGACGACCGACGGCGTGTCTCACAACCCCCCGCCGGGAGAGCGCTGTCCTTGGCTTATTGTACTCTCCGTGTGCCCGGTGTTCTGTCAGATTTTCAACCCCATCAGAAATTGCGACTTTTTTGTTAAAAATGGCCGCGAATACAGCGATTACAAGTAAACACTAAAAAACAAAGAACTATTTACTTACGTTTAATCATGGACGAAAATGTAGAAAAGTTCTCCTCAGACACATTCTGCCATGTTAGCTGTTTATGTCTTCGCTGTATGGTAAAGCATTATTTTACGCCATATTCGTGTTTACCATGTGGCAGCTACGCACTCCTCCGACGTCGGCCGGTTTGTTCGGCGTTATTGCCGATCGGCAAAGACAATCGACAACCCTGCCACCGTGTGATATGATCCGGGCTAGTTTTTTGTGATTTTTCTCTTCGTAAAGCGAAAATGAGACTTTGAGACGTCACTCGGTTTGGTATAGCATGTCGGCTAGCAGTCACGCCTCTTGGTTTGTTTACATTCTCCGAAGCCAGGGCAGGGAAATGACAAAAGCCTGACTAACAATGGTGGCATAAAATATCGTTCGGGAGGTGCGACAGTAAAGGTGAAGTCGACAGTTTTGACCATTATGGGGTAATTTTGCCATGTCGTACTGAATAAATGCATTTTTATCATTTCATATTCCAATTAGCCCAAGACTGTTATTTGTTATGACCATACCATTTATTTAGCAATCGGGGGGGAAATACTTTGATACAAAGAATATCCTGAAAAAATATTGGAGTAGAGAGACTGAAACAATGACATTTTGCGGCTCTCTTCGTTGTATCTTTCTCGTTCTGAATAATTCCCCCTCAATGGGTTTGATTCTAAATCAGATAAAACCATGACCCTGCCGACGTCATCCTCCTGTTGGGGACGCTAGATCCCTATAATGGTAGGCGTGGCTAAACGGCGGATTATAAAACTAATATCTTGTCATCTGCGCTTTGCCAAATCGTTGTATATAGTCAAATCATGACAAAATAGGATTCTAATCCACATAATAATGCTATTTAAGACGTTTTTTATCCTGTCGTACGCACTTTAAGAACATTTATAAACTATTCATATTGTCAGTCATTCTTTATGTTGTTTAAATGTCTGATTTTGGATTACTCGGTTCAACCAAACTGCTGTAATTATTCTGTCCTATGATTGGACTAACAACTGTTTTATTTTTACTCATACTAACCAATGACCATTTTTGTTTATGTGTCTTGTGGTGCTGTCAGGGTCGTTTGCTAAATCTGAGCTGCTCCACTGTGCCCCCTTTCGTCCTCTCCATCACCGCCACCACCCAGGTGGATCACCTGCACGCACATATTTCTTCTTAAAACCGGGAAAACTGACTTTACTACCCAATTACTTAGGCTCTGGCCCTCATTGAGCTCTACAATGCCCCGGAGGGACGTTACAAACGAGACGTCTACCTTCTGCCCAAAAAGATGGGCGAGTACTTTGACAACACTTGATATAACGGTCGACTCAAAATCCCTTAAATTGCTTTTTAAATATTTATGTTGACAGACGAATATGTGGCGAGTCTTCACCTCCCTGGGTTTGACGCTCACCTCACTGAGCTAACTGATGAGCAGAGCAAGTACTTGGGCATCAGTAAACATGGACCCTTTAAGCCTAACTATTACAGGTGACATAATACATATGGCGGAAAACACTCAGGTGACTTGAAGTTCTGCTCTGAGACCCCCAATGTGGCCAAATTTCAAAATTGTCCTATATGCATGTGTTGGAAAGCTTAAAATCTCAATTTTCTCGGGGAAGAAAAATTTTGAACAGGAGGGCATTTTTAAAAAAAAAATCTTTTTATAAACAGCAAAACCCTAACTGGAGGCGAGAGCACGCGAGAGCAGAATTAAAGACGCCACAATTTTAACAAGATATTATCGCATACTTACTTTGTTCCGATCCGAAAACTTCATATAGCATGTAAGTGTCAAGACACAGCTGTGAATGGCCACAGCCGGATTCTTTTTGGGATTTTATGGGTGAAACATGGTGATATAACAAGGGTCACGATGCAGAAATCGCGAACAACAGGGAGTGGTCGAGATTTTCTTTTTCATATATTTACCTTTTTGAACGTTATTTTTCAATTTTTTCCCTTGGATCGATTATTCATCATCTAACATATCGGGGGAAATGTGACAGTAACAAAAAAAAAAAAAAAAAATACAATTAAGCAATAGTTATGAGATATCCGTGACTTATTTACAGACGTCAACTTTTTCATTGTGACGTCATTTGTTTAAAAGTTTAAAATATGCGGGTGAATAATTTATTTAAGGTTTTTTTTTTCTTTTTTTTTTTTTAAACTAAATATTAGACATCAATTAATGATTCTAAGCTAAAAATGACGGACATTCTGAATAATAAAAACTTAGGGCTGTCAAAATTATCGCGTTAACGGTCGTTAATTAATTTTTTAAATTAATCATGTTAAAATATTTGACGCAATTAACGCAGATGCCCCGCTCAGACAGATTTAAATGACAGTACAGTGAAACGCTCACTTGTTGTGTTTTATGGAGTTTTGCCGCCCTCTGCTGGCGCTTGGGTGGGACTGATTTTATAGGCTTCAGCACCCATGAGCATTGTGTAAGTAATTATTGACATCAACAATGGCGGGCTACTAGTTTATTTTTTTGATTGAAATTTTTACAAATTTTCTTAAAACGAAAACATTAAGAGGGGTTTTAATACAAAATTTCTATAACTTGTACTAACATTTTTCTTTTAAGAACTACAAGTCTTTCTATCCATGGATCGCTTTAACAGAATGTTAATAATGTTAATGCCATCTTGTTGATTTATTGTTATAATAAACAAATACAGTCCTTATGTACCGTATGTTGAATGTATATATCCATCTTGTGTCTTATCTTTCCATTCCAACAATAATTTACAGAAAAATATGGCATATTTTATAGATGGTTTGAATTGCTATTAATTGCGATTAATTGCGATCAATTAATTTTTAAGCTGTAATTAACTCGATTAAAAATTTTAATCGTTTGACAGCCCTAATAAAAATACTTACCTTCTTTTTATGGCTGGGTTGAAACAAAAGCGGTTATCTGTAAACAGGGGTTTCCAGGGTAAAATGGACAAATTAAAAAAATGTTTGGTGGATTTTTGCTTCATGAATCTGCTATGGCAGCATATAGGCATTTTGTTCTATTAAACACAACAGTTCTTTTGGCTTAAAATACAGCAGGTTATTTTAAAGAGGGGTGCAAGAGCAGAAACTGCTTTTTCAGCCTTGTCTGTGTTTTCCGCCATATACAAATTAAAGACCTTTAATTGTCTCATTAAAGAGATTTTTCCACCCCACAGGTATTGATGCCATGGACCCGGAACACTATATTTTTGGTCTGTTATTATTCTGAAGACTCAGTTGAAACTGCAACTATGCACTATTGTCTTGTATAGCATTTTGAAAGAATTGTTCAGTGTGAGACAATAGACTGTAAATAGTAAACTGTAATTCAATCTATCGCTGTCAATGAAAATCAGTGTGTTAACATTACATTATAGCCAATACAAGTGGACAGAAATGTCATAAAACGATCATTGATGCTTTATATTGCACAGCCAATGAACTTTATTGACATATTCTTCTGTATTACCAATACGTGTGTGTGTGTGTCTGGTTGGTAATCCATGGATTCGTAACATATAGTGACAGATGGCTGCTGGAGCTATACTCTGCTGCAAGCACGGTGTCAGGATTCAGCGTCAGTGTGTGTCTGTCTCCGCCTTAATAGGGATTTTCATTAAAGAGCTTTTGATGCAGCAATATACCACTAATCACTGGTAGCAGCTGTCCGCCGGGCTTTTCCCTTCTTCCATGCTAAAGTTCAATGTAAATTATTGTGCTTTACATTCGACGTCAATGACAATGAATGAGTTAATTGACTGACAATTTGTGGGACGGAATGACTGACCAACCAACTGTGGCGTGGAGCAGTCTGAAAAATTCACAGCCAAGCTTGCGCCGACATTAAAATCAAGCAGAGGTAGAGTAGCCAACTAAGAGTAGCGTTACTTCCAGTGTTGTTAATCTTACTTTTAAAAAAGTAATTAATTACAGTTACAAATTACTTCTCCCAAAAAGTAAATGCGTTAGTAACTCTGTTACCTGAATGTAAGAGTAATTAGTTACTTGGCAAAGTAACTGGTGATAATTTTCATGTTTTTTTTTCTTTTCAAAAAAAGAAGAAAAAAAAAAAGAGGTCACACAATTTAAAGTTTAAAAGGTTTTTTGGGACAATGGCGTACCGCACGCATGCTATTTTTGGACCGTGACGTCGCATCGTAAAGCGGAAGTAAGGCCGAAGTGGGACATTATAGACCCGCCCTCGCATAGAAACGACGCAATTTGTGCTACTTTTCGCCGGTAAATCTTTCAAAAACGAACATGCCGATCACGCATTGCTTTTTTGGAACTTGTAGAAACGACTCTAGACATTACGACACATGAAGGATGTTTACTTCATACGTTTCCGGAAACCAAAAACTCGGGAGGAAAAAATGTGAAGACCGAATCAACTTGCGCGGACTTTAACACCAGCTCGGTGAATTCGTTCACATTTCATATGCAGTAAACATGATGTTGGGTTGGCATGGTCTTTCAGAGTAAAAGAGGTAAGCCATTTTTATATTTTTAACTTATTTTTTAGCGTAACGTTGTGCCGTACTGCTTCTGTCTGACAATGAATGACCTGAAAAGAAATACAATGGTATCTGACTGCCACTGTTACCATTTCTGTTATATATATATATAACAACTTTAGTAAAGGGGAAGTGTAAATAAATTATAGAATTAAGATTTGTTATCAATGAAAAAATTAAAAGTGTTCGTTGGCTGTCACTGAGTAGCATTTGTGATCGCTACACAAAGCGAACTAAATTACCCCCAAGAACGGTCAGAGACGTAGGACAACCAGAGGATATATAAGAAAGGCAGGGCTGATGGTAAAGGATAGCTTGTTGAAACAGGAGAATGTCATTGTCAGTCGCGTTGATAAAAAAGCTAAGGCGATGCTTAGGTCGGCTCGTTTTTTTCGTCTTTTTCAGCCTTCGACACTCAAGCCATCTCTTTAACTGAACATTTTTATGTTCTTCCACATCTATGCCAGTCAATTTGGCACCAGGCACATCATTTTCGGAGAGAATTGGTAGGTTTAGCTCTGTAAACATCTCCTTCGTACATGATTTCCATTCATTTCCTATTAGGAACAAACAGTGGCTTGTCCCTACTTAGCAACAGTAGCTAATGTCATGAATATTAATGAGTGGAAGTGACGTGTTGCTTGCGGTACGTCATTGGCACTAGCCCAATTCTTTACCCTAAACTTAACTAGACACAGGGGTATTGCGGATATTGTGATAACTAAATAGTAACCTTTGCTATGCGTGTCATTTAATGTTGTGAACCAACCGTTAAAGTTGTTAAAATTGCTCCCTTTATTGAATTAGTTCCCTTCTGTCTACTTTTGACATGAGTAAGTTTTAAAACTATTACATCATTTAAAGATAGATTTAAGTAAAAATTTTCCCGATTTAGGAGCATTTTAGATAAAAAGTTACTTAGGTTCGCTAGGAAGGTTCTCTACAACTGAGCCTTCCTGAGAAGGCTACTGCTTTAAGATGGCGGCTGTTTACTAACGCATCTAGTTCTTTATTATAAATGTTGCTGATGCAGCCGTGTCTGTCATTTGCATCTAGTTCTGTATACATGTGATCTCTACCGAAGCATCATGTGGGCGTAGTTTGTAGGCTATCAGCTACAGTCAGGTATTATTGGAGCCACCTAGCATAGTAGCATCGCGTTTGCAACGGCGTCACACTCCCTTGCCTCCTCCCCACTCCTGCTCTGCTCGCTCGTCTCCGTGAGTCCGTCTTTTTCAGACTTTTATCGCGTCAGTCAACCAACATCACAACCCATAGTAACGCACGCCTTTCCCGCCTCAGTAACTGTAACGGCGTTGCCAAGATTAGAAAAGTAATGAATTACATTACTCGCTACGGTAGAAAATAACGCCGTTAGTAACAGCGTTATATTCTAACGCCGTTATTAACAACACTGGTTAATTCAATATAATATGACTCAAGTAAAAGTATAAGTAGTCATCCAAAAAATGTACTCAAGTACAAGTAAAAAAAATACTTGGTGAAAAGAATACTCAAGTAATCAGCAACATTGTGAGTTAGTGCTTACATTTTTATTTTATTATTTTTTTTTTTCTAACGGTATTTTTTTTATCTGTAGAATGTTATCTATATGAACTGTTGTTATAATGATACTGTACAATAACTAATTACATAACCACATTAAGCCAAAGAAATACAAAAAAAAAAATCTTTGAATTTCAGCAAGGGAAAAAAAGACAGAAATGAAGCATTATTTGTCCAAAGACCATCAGTATCCTCTAGTGAAGAAAATAATTTCCTAATTTGAATAGTGAATAGTTCCTATATCATTCCTATTATGAAATTTAAAGGATCATATCTCCAGTTTTCTTTGGTCAGTCGATGCCAAATAAACACTTGGATAGAGGTTAAAATCCACGCTTTTGGGTCATGTTGAGGGCAGCGCTCTATATCAAATACTTCATTTTTTACAGTGCTTAAAAGCAGTGTTTTTCAACCTTTTTATAATCACCGCACGTTTTTACATTGGAAAAAATCTCGCAGCACACCACAGACCAAAAATGTTCCAAAATTATTTTCTGTACAGTTTATTTAATGATAATTTCTCAGTATGTATACTTACTTAGTGTAAAACCTGAGCCTGTTTAGATGAACACAAAGTCAATGTCCTTATTCTTCAACGGCTCTCAGTCTTTCTGTGTTTTTATTTTACTTAAATTTTTTTTTTTTTTTTTAATAGCAGTTAGGCTTGAAAAAGCTCAGAATTTTCAGACGGGGACTTGAGCAATGTCTTTAACCACATTAGGGCCGAGCATCTCACAGACAATGGCTTTGCTGGCAGGTGGTATTAATGTCTCTGTCACGGTGTGGGACTTTTTGGATTTAGCAACAAGTTCAGCAACAAGGTAACTGGCTTTGAAGGCTTTCTCATTTACTTTTGTAGTTTTTCATCTAAAAGTTGCCTGTTTCTCTGCGTTTTCACGAAGGCGAACAAAATAGTCCCTTGACTTGTTTTGAAGGGACGTGTGTTTAGTTTGGAGATGACGTTTAAACTTGCTTGGCACCATGACGCTGTTGGATAGCTGCTCGTGTCGCGTTCAAGAACTGCTCGGATTTCTAGCCATTAGCCACCTTGCAGTCCTGAACAATGTGCTGGAATAAAACACAGAGGGAGGATTGACAGTCGCCACAAATGGATAGAATAGAAAGGACACTTTCGGGTATATCGTCACATGACCAGTCTAACCATATGATGTGCAGTAGACGGGCTGGGGTCCACATTGTCGCTGATGGCTAGAAATCCAAGCAATTCTTGAACGCGACACGAGCAATACCTCGCTCATCTGCACATGACTGAAACCTTTCTACCTACTCCTTCCTTCCTACCTAAAGCAACTCTGCCCGACGACGTAAAAAAATATATATGGCGGAAAACAAAAAATGGGATGGGGGCGTTATAATACTTAACGTTTTTTTACTTTACGCAGTTGGTTATGGTCCCTATTAACAGCAATAAGTAAAGGACAACTGTATATGGCGGAAAACACTCAGGTGACTTGAAGTTCCGCTCTGAGACCCCCAATTTAGCCAACTTTCAAAATTGTCCGATATGCATGTGTGATACATCATTGGAAAGCTTAAAATCTCAAATTTTCGAATGCCCTTGCTGATGGAAGGAGATTTTCACTCAAAATCTCTCAATACATGGCCCCATTCATTCTTTCCTTTTCACAGATCAGTCGTCCTGGTCCCTTTGCATAAAAACAGCCCCAAAGCATGATATTTCCACCCCATGCTTCACAGTGGGTATGGTGTTCTTCGGATGCAATTCAGTATTCTTTCTCCTCCAAACACGTGAACCTGCGTTTCTACCAAAAAGTTCTATTTTGCTTTCATCTGACCATAACACATTCTCCCAGTCCTCTTCTGGATCATCCAAATGCTCTCTAGCTAACCGCAGACTGGCCTGGACGTGTACTTTCTTCAGCAGGGCGACACGTCTGGCAGTGCAGGATTTGAGTCCCTGGTGGCGCATTGTGTTACTGATAGTAGCCTTTGTTACTGTGGTCCCAGCTCTCTGTAGGTCATTCTCTAGGTGCCCCCGTGTGGTTCTGGGATTTTTGCTCCCCGTTCTTGTTATCATTTTGACGCCACGGGGGTGAGATCTTGCATGGAGCCCCAGATCGAGGGAGATTATCAGTGGTCTTGTATGTCTACCATTTTCTAATAATTGCTCCCACAGTTGATTTCTTTACACCAAGCGCTTTACCTATTGCAGATTAAGTCTTCCCAGCCTGGTGCAGGTCTACAATTTTGTCTCTGGTGTCCTTCGACAGCTCTTTGGTCTTGGCCATAGTGGAGTTGGGAGTGTGACTGACTGAGATTGTGGACAGGTGTCTTTTATACCCATAATGAGTTAAAACAGGTGCCATTAATACAGGTAACGAGTGGAGCCTCGTTAGATCTCATTAGAAGAATTTTCCACTTTAATTTGGATATAAATTCTTTAAAAATCAAACAATGTGATTTTCTGTTATTTTTTTCCACATTCTGTTCGTCATGGTTGAGGTTTACCCATGTTGACAATTACAGGCCTCGCTAATCTTTTCAAGTCGGAGAACTTGCACAATTGGTGGTTGACTAAATACTTATTTGCCCCACTGTACATCCACGAGATGCCACATAGTTTGGAGATGACATAACTAACCCTAAAACTCAGGGGTGGTAACCATAAGCAGTCACTGAGGCGCCTGTATGTATTGATACACCATACAGGGTGACCCAAAAAAAAGTTTACACTCAGTCGACTGCTTATTTAAAAGCCATTGAAACATATCTAAATAGGTTGTCATGCTTAAGTGATTCATTAAGGTCACTCAATGCAGCTGGTAATCTCTCGTCTCTACAATTCCTGTGCTTCTACTGAAAATGAAGAAAACTTAAGCTGTACCTGAATTGCTGCGTGCCGGTCTGACACCTACTGAGATTGCAGCAAATCTGAGAATATCCAGATGTGCAGTCTACAAAGTTAAAAAGAAGCTGAAAGATCCTGGAACAGCCTCACGAAAACCTGGGTCTGGAAGTGCCGATCTGTGCAGACCAAAAAGTTGATTGACAAAGTGATATGTGGCCACCCCAGAGTCCAGATCTCAATCCCCTGGATTATAACATATGGGCAACTGTGGAGGACAGTGCCTGTAAGAAGCCACAAACTTCTGTGGCAGCCTTGGAGAGGTCCATTGTTAGATCTTGGGAAAAGATGACAGCATCCTACATAAAGAAGACCTGTCAAGCATTCCGCAGGCGCCTGGAGGCTGTTGTGACACTTAAGGGAGGACACATTGAAAAATAGAGTGTACTGTACATGTTCTTTACAATAATGTATAATTTGTGATTAAATTCTAATTCTAAGCTGAATAAACATGGCATTTAAGTTGTATTATGGCAGTGTAAACTTTTTTTTTGGTCACCCTGTACTTCTGCAATGGTGATACTGCAATCTTTCAGTTTTTAACAAATGTAGAACCACCGGATCCTTCCAAGCCACCAGAGTGAGTTCTACCATTGCCAAACACTGCAAGAGAGCCACCAGTCAATCCAGACGGATGCGTGTGACTGCACTGTTTCAGGCCATGAATGTCTGTCTTGTCCTATATTGGCACCATACATGACTGCTCAAGCAGAGACATACAAAGCAAAAATGTGCTAGTGCCAAAATGGGCAAAGACAAACTTGGTCCATCCCAAGATGGAGGAAGGGATCCATTCTGATCGAGGTTGTGTCTCAACTCGGTTTATGGCCCATTGGCTATTCACTGATAGTCTGCTGTTACAGTGAATATACCAGTGCCATACACAGAAGAGGAGGAGCTATAAGCGCAGCGGGAACACATTTTTTTTTTTTATTAATGGGTGAAGAAATTAGAGCGGCGGTCAGAGAGCCACACGTGGCTCTTTAGCGCTGCGCTACTGGCTCCCTGGAAATATATTTTTACTTTAATATGGTTTATGTAGGAGGAAAAACATAACACAAACATTCTTCTAATTCATTTAGATTGTAGTGAAGTTAAATTTAAGGCGGCATCGTACAATGGAGTAGTCACTTGGTGCGTCATTCTCTATAAGATTCACTGGAGAGAAAATATACATCGGAGTATCAGGCGCACCTTCAATGAGTGGCCTATTTTAAAACCGTTTTCATGTAGGCCTATAGGGCGCACTGCATTATAAGGTGCAGTAGTAGTAGTAGCAGTAGTGGTTGGCATTGCGTTATGCATCCACAAGGTGGAGCTGAGCTAAACAGAATGTCATGTCATGATTAACTAATATTGATCCATATATGAGGCACATCGGAGTATAAGGCGCACATTCAAGGAATGGCCCATTTCAAAACCGTTTTCATGCATAGGGTGCACTGCATTATAAGGCGCAGTAGTAGTAGTAGTGGTTGGCATTGTATTTTGCATCCACAAGATGGAGATGAGCTAAACAGAATGTCATGCCATGATTAACTAATTTGCTCCCAAAAACGTATAAATACGTTCTATTTTTAATTGTTTCAATGTCCCAAAGACGTATTTATATTTCTTTTACTTTTTTTTTTTTTTTTCTTTAAAAAAAAGACATCTCTGATCCAATTTAGATCCAAAGCAAAGAAAATCAATAAAAAGCAATAAAACTGGCCACTGGAGGGCAGTAGTGCATTCAACCCGATTCAATGGCAACAAATGGCCAAACCGCACGGCCGGGCGCCGGCGGAAGACGACCGAATGGATGCCAGGCGGCGGACGGCCTATCAGAACAACCTGTAGGACGCCCGGGATGCCAGGCGCTGGACGACCGAGCAGTTCGACCGGGACCACTAGTGCAGCGGACATTGCCTTTGAGTCCGTGATGCTCGCGAGCAGAGCCCGCAGAGACTCAAAAAAATTCATCTTTATGAGACAGACGGCGATGAGGAAAAAGTTTAACCGGGTGTCGCGGCCAGAACAGCGTCATCTCTCAGTTAGTTATGTGTTAATAAATTGTTACTTTGCTATTAAAAACTATTTGTCTTGTTGTTTATCTAATTTTCTAAAAGGAAAACATTATTCAGATGTTTGGGATGTAACTAAAGCAAACAATAGCTGTATATAAGTCAAAGTTATGATTGAAATGTATGCTTTCACAAAAACCTCATTTTCTCAGTTTTTTCATCAGAAATTGGCAAATTGCTCAAACTAAGCTATTTTCTAATGCTGATTTCTACAGAATGGAAAAAGATACAAACTAACTTTTTTTCTGCTGAAAGAAGAGAGTCTAATCTTTCTTTTGGTGGGTTCCATGTGTATATAACCATAGAACAGAATTTTCTGTGTGGTGAAGTTTCTGTGGGCTGTACAAAATCAGTCAAAATCCAGTAAAACGGCCGGGAGCGAAGGGCCTTGCGCCGGTGAAAATGGTTGGAAGTGAATGAGTTAACTAACATTGATCCATATATATGGCACATCGGATTCTAAGGTGCATGGTAGACATTTGAGAAAATTGAAGGCTTTCAGATGTGCCTTATAGTGGGGAAAATACTGTAATCATGAAGGCTGTATTTGTAGCTAATTTAGACATTTTGACAGTAGGCTAATATAGCTAAATACATCATGTGTTGCCTTATATGAGGCTTTCAATTTTTTGCAGCTCCAGACGTATTTGTTTTTTTTGCTTTAATTTGGCTCTTTCAACATTTTGGGTTGCCGACCCCTGGAGGAAATTTCAGATGAAAAGTACTTATTTGAGGAAATATTGAAAAAGGGAAAGTTGCAAGAAATAAAAAGTACAAAAAATCCAATTACCGTATTGGCCGTAATATGAGACGGTGTTTTTTGCATTGAAATAAGACTGAAAAAGTGGGGGTCGTCTTATATTCGCGGTTTAGACATTATACCCATTCACGACACTAGATGGCGCCAGATATCATTGAAGCGATGATCTGTCATGACAGATCTCAGCTACTCTCAAGTTTAACCAGGTTGCATTATTTTAGTGCAATGTTTTTCTTTATTCAGAGTTGTTTAAAGAATACAGTTACAGTTAGACAATGGTTATTGCAGTTATTGCAGTTTGTGAAGCCATTCATTTACGAATGTGATTGCACTTTAGTTTACAT